>NW_026999392.1:300000-389215 GCF_037126465.1 Ornithodoros turicata
TATGAAGGATTCGTGTTGATGGCTTATATAGGTTATACAACAATTTGTTTATAGATTTACCATGATAAGGGCTCAATAAGAAATCAGTGGCCAATTCCTAAAAGACCCTCTACAGGGAGGCCATACCGTGCTTATAAACCCTCTATCGAATTCCTTCTTACGCCTATTGACAACTGTCAATAGACATTTTTTCATAAGGGCACAGCCCTTTCCTTGGCGCAGCCGATACTATAAATCATTCAGAACTGCTCTAGGATAGAGAAAGAATTACTCGAATCGACGGGACTCGTCGACTCCGACACTGACGGAGTGAACGATGTTGCAAGCAGCTCGTTCAGTCAGTCATTCCATGCACTTCGTTCTCCTCCTCGCTTCTTTGATGAAAGTCTTTTACTCCCGCGCATGCGCTCATGACGATCCACACTCCGCTGCTAAAGCTAAGGTTCGTAACGGACAACATAGATGGCAACGCCGTCGTGAGCAGAGCTCTTTGGAGCAGCGAGACGGCGTATTGCAGAAATTGTGCAACAAGCGACGAATAGAGATAGATGAAGGGCGTCACTGGACTGAATTTGTGAACGAATCTTTTGGTTATTGCTGAATGAGTTCATTCAGTTCACACGACAGATTTGTTCAGTCTGAGCGAATCATTCACGACCCACACATCACTGAATCCGTTCACTTCGTTCTCCTCGCTTCTTCGATGAAAGTCTTTTACTCCCGCGCATGCGCTCATGACGATCCACACTCCGCTGCTAAAGCTAAGGTTCGTAACGGACAACATAGATGGCAACGCCGTCGTGAGCAGAGCTCTTTGGACATCACTGAACCCGATACATCACCGACACATCACTGAATCCGTTCACTTCGTTCTCCTCGCTATACACATGCGCTACCCTAAGGAAATTGAAGCGCTATTTATTGTCGGAAATTTAGAGGGACCAAGCCATGCCCCCTCCCCCTAAGGTGCACGCCTGATTCGTGTAAGAACCAATTCAGAAACGTGAAAATCAAGCCGGCGTAGCATTATCTTTTTATACAGTCGTTTTAGTTGGTCATTTCGGACTCGCGTCCACGAACTGTCTGCTTCCTAAACCCGTAGCTTTCTTTTATTAGGCTATCTAAATTAGAAAATATATTTTCTTATAACGACTTATTGAATGCGATGTATTCCTGGAATCTGCCACTCGGGTTTCTCTCTCACACGGGACGGACTTAGATGGTGGGAACCACTCGTACGAATACGGTGATCGCTATGTTCATTCTGTGATGAAGTTGGCTCTTGATGTAAGAAGTTTCCTTTTATTTTCTTTTTTTCTGACACGGTTGGAATCTGTGTGAGTTCATCTCCAGATTTTGTTTGGCTAACCTAACCTAACCCACCCCAACCACGAGAAATCACGAACGTGCAATGGGCATTTGTGAGGAAGTCTTCATAGTAGCATGTTTGTCTTCTTTCTCCCAATCTTTACTCGTGTCTGCCAATGGACTCCTCGAAGCTACTATCATCTTCTGCTGGCGGTGCCAATACCATTGCTGTTTCATTTCTGCTGAGGGCTGAAGCTCCAGTTCGCCATAATACCTGTACGGTCTATGGTATAGTCCAATATTATTCCCAGAAACTCGTGTTTTCACCCTGTTGACTCGTAAAATCCGCAGAAAAAAAAATACTTCGTACCTACGGCGCGCGGCGCACACTTGTAATCAGAGGAAGCCCGTAAGGCTTCGGCTGCAAATGTTGCCTTGCGTTATAGCGTTGCGTAGGGTCGTGTGAAGAGTTGTGTAGCGTTGTGAAGGGGAGTTTCCAAAGGGTTTTCAAGTTTTAATGCTAACGCATTTCCGTCAAGACCCAGTGCATTTTTTTTCTGCAAATCAAATTACTTGCGAATTGTTTCATAAAATATATTGACTTTGGAGGGTCACTTGGAAATCATCCACTTAAACACACACGCACCAGAGCCGTGTATGTCAAAGGGAGTCTGGCCATTAATGGGGCCTATACCTGAGGCTGCACCCACTTTTTGAGGCATCTAGCCAATCATAGGTAGAAATACAGTTGTCTATTACTACATTCATCAAGTACTTATACCTCATCCTTATTTACAGGGTGACACCATTTTGGAGAAACTCGATTGATTTGGATTGACACGGGTATCACTGGTGACAAACCAAAACGACGGATTTTGCACCCACTTTTATCAACGCCATCTGCATGGAGAGAGGCATATTGGGAAGGCTCAGCATTGCAGAAATGGTTGCTGGCAGAAGTGATTGGCCAGGAGAGCTGTACAACCGCTTCTTCGTAGCAGACGGCTGCCCGTATGAAGTTTTAAATCACGTAATGCAAGTAGATCGAATCAAAAAAATGGACAAAGACGTGTGTATAAATAAAATACAACTATAAAAAGCAAAATCCTACGTATAAGGGTCGCCCTTCTTGCTACTTTCTTGGTATCACGTTCTTAACTAGGCCTAACGTTAGCGACGAAACATCCCATTTTCGCGTAAATAATGATGTCGGAGCGAAAGCTGAAGCTGATTTTGCAGATGCGTACATGAGGATATATATACTTACAGTATGAAATTAAAGTAGTCTGTGAATTTTTTTTGTCACGAAATCTCCGCTTCGCCGTTCCAAGCACCACCCTCCATCTTTGAGAAAATTTGGTGTCATGGCAGCTCCCATGGAAAACGGTAACCAATGAAATGCGCCTAAGTTTGATCGACAGGTCGAGCCTCTTTTTTAGGCTCCTCCTAATGGCCAGAATCTCTTTGACATACACGGCACTGACAGGCACTTGCAGGTGGCTCCACCTCGAAATACTCGATCACGTGCAAGTTGTTTTATGGAACCCTTCCCACTTTGGGGAACCCCGATTGAAAAAATCACCAGAATTATTCAGGTGTTTCCTGATGTCCCTGGCGTTAACACTAGACTCTTTTGATGTTTATAATGTGCACATCAAAAATTTCTGGCGTGACACCAGGGTGATTCTGGTGCTGTCGAGTTCTCCTGATGTCAACACGAGCGTGGACTACTACGACACCAGAATGATTCTGGTGCCTTCTAGCATGCTTGGTGTGCGCACTAGACAGACGTAGTGTTTTAATGTGACCGTTAGAGCGGTCTGGTGTGGTTCACATACACCAGACCTACAGGCGCCAGTGTACGAGCACTACAGGTTGTTACCATGAAAACCACTATTTACAATGATCATGAGTTCCTTAGCGCAACTTCTTTTCAAAAGAAATGATAATTTGCATCGCAAATAATTCCTCTGAGTGTCGAAATTGACATGCTTTGCGGCTTTCACTCGAGTTTGAAAACGAAACTTCACGCTCTCATTGTCACATAAGACAGCGCCAGCGCCTTCGGCACTAGTGTCTGTTTTGAACTCAACGAGCTGGCCAAGGTGGTTGAGGTAGCGTTCCGTCCTGGTTTTCAACATGAAAACTGCGCACGAATGTGAACAACTTTGAATATGTGTTTCTGAAGTTCTGCATTATATGTCGTAGTTTGCTTTCCAACCTGTGCACAAGTTCAAGTATGAGAAAATACAAGCGATCCCAGGCAAAAATCTAGGATGGTCCCAGACTGGCACTACAGTTGCTACAGTTGGGTTCAGGATGGTCCCAGCCAGTTCCAGAGTGGCATACACAGGTCTTATTGTGGAACCTTGGGTAGCATGAGTGGTTCCAGTGTGCCTCCACGCTGGGCCCCGTCCAGCCATCCCACTTGAAGTTAGGTCCCATTGTGGTATTTAGAGTGGTGTGCCTGGCCAACTTTGTGTCCATCCTGGGAGCACAACCTACCAGCCCACTTGAAGCCAGGTACCTTTGGGGGGGGTCTGGCTCCAGTGTTGCACCGTCCCACTTGATTTTGGAAACCCCTTTGAAGCCTTGAAGCCAGTACCACGTATCAGTCACTGTAATTTTGACACGTGCCCTAGAACTACGCGAATCTTCACCGGGATGAATTGAAGGCTCTCTGTATTCCTTGCAGGTGCATACAGCTGCTCAAGTGGTATGTGCAGATATGTTTACTGGGCGTTTTTGCGAGACAAATGATAATCTTAATTTACATTTCATAATGTATCAATCGTTTATGGTCCTACCGCAATTCGCCCAAGTTACCTTTTTGTCGGTAAATATACCAGAAACATTCGCGCGCAGCGTACCGAAATCAAACTTTGCGTAATTTTCGCTCGAGTTTGAAACCGAAACTTTACGAGCTTCGTCGTCGGGGTCGTCGGCAAGAGGAGCAGACTGAGCGCCATCTGCATCAATGTGTGTGTTTTGAAATGTCGTTGCGGTAGGTGGTGGTGGGTCGTCGGTAGTTCCCGTTTTTCAACTCTTCAAAATAGGCAAGAAAACATAAATGTTTTTAATCTCTATGGTCAAGCGCTGTATTATGTATAGTTTGTTTGTCTTGCAACTTCTGCACCAGCTAAATCGCGAGAAACTACGAGCGACGCATATAGGATTCCATGACGCATATATACGAGCGACGCATTCCATTGAGTAAAGTGCAATTACGCTGGTGAGTATAGTGATTGATATATATGAACGTTTATCTGAATGTGTAGATCTACTCCCTGTTATTACTGCTATTTAAAGTACCGTTAGTGCAGGCTAGCTGGAATTCTAGGAACGCATGCTTAGACTTGTAACTGACTTTGTTATGTGTCTTATCGTTTAGCTGGCTTGTCATGAAATGGAAGATAGTTGCAAGAATCGTGCAGAATAAGGGCCAGCGACTGAAGTGAGGTATATTGCGTGATTGTTGCAGGAAAACATGTACCATTTTATGCGTGGCATTACGTATACTTTTGCAACGTTTTCCTCTACAGGTTTTCTCAATGAAACAGAATTCCCAGTTCATTCACAGCGAAGTATGGAGCAGCACTGTTTACTGGCTATCAGAGTGATATAATGTTGTGAAGTGTATCTTTTGCACAAAACAGGATTGTAGATACTATAAGGTAGCAATGTGGGGTAATTGGCGTTGTCTATTCATCCCAAAGGTGCAACATAGAACAAGGACAACAAGTGAAAAGGCAACTGTCCTGTTCACTCGTCGTTTGTGTGCTGTGTTACAACTTTGAGATGGACAGGATGAATTGATATTTTTCTGAGATGCCAAAAAAGTATGTTCAATGCAATGTGTCGATAATAGCCATTCCCAGTAATCCAGTTCAGAGTGAGAAGACACCATCAACAGACCACCCACTGGACTGCACCGTCCTGTAGCAATATGTACTGCGTTTGGAATATGCTCGAATATATGTACCGGTTTTGTGGTTTGACACATTGTGGTTTGACAGATGGAATGACATCAAACATGTTCCTGTTGAATTCACTTCGAAGCTGATTGCGAGTCAGCTGGAAGCTTATTTTAGCTCTACAATCCACTTGTGAGTGGGCCTAGACTGGTCCCACTGAAATCCCATCCGTCAAGTGGTCCCACTTCCTGACTGGTTCCAGATCCCAAGCAGTCCCCATTCCAGAGTGGTTCCCTATGGGACCACTTGGGAATGGGGACCAGCATGAGGCCTGTCTCAAGGACCACTTTGAACTGGTCCCACTCTAGATTTTTGCCTGGGATGCATTCGGGGCAGGTGTGACGACTGGTCGTTGGTGTGACGTCCTTGAATGTGCGTTTCGTCCTGCATCATGTGGGCTGCGATTATTCATTGGATATGGACTAAAAGAAGAGAGGACGTAAAATGTGACGGATGAGTCGATCGAGTATGCTTTTCTAAATTATAACTGTACCGTATGTCGTGTATTCACACTTGCAGAAGAAATAACATTGCACCTTTTTGTACTTTTGTATTGTGGAGTGCATACTTCTCCTAAATGTCTATCATCAATGGTAGCAGTAATATAGACAGTTTTGTTACCCGTGCTTGTCTGTTCCTATTTCTGATTCTCAGTATACTATATGCAAACAATTAGTAGCCTGCTAGCTGGGACACCTTTGCAGTAGAAAGAAACCTTTGATATCTTGTTGTATTGTTGACTGGTTCGATGAGTCGCTAACATTAATGAGTACATCCCAAGCAGCTTTAGTACCGGAATAACGAGCAGACCGTGTTGGTTGAATGTTGCACATTCATGTATGCATGGCAGGATCCCTTCGTCGTGTTTTATGATGCTCGACTATTGAACATTATGCTGTTTCACGCATTCGATCCCGTGAGGTACTTGGCTCCTCAGCGCCCTCACGAGGCTCTGAAAGCTGTGCATAGTTTTGAACGCTTAGAGAAAAACAAACAGGACAACACTTACACCGTGTTCGTGCTGTCGTGCTGCGCTTGCACTGTCCTGCTTTCTCCCTCACACACACACGTCTACAGCTATGCACAGCTTTTAGTGCATTGTGAGGTTCCTGACGGACCAAGAACATCACGCGATTGAACGCATGAGACATCATAATGTTCAACAGTGGAGCGTCACAGAACACCAGGGATCCTGGTGTGCAACACCAGAGCACACACATCAGAGGTCCTGGTGTGGACCATCAGAGAACAGACACTAGGAACACCAGGGAATTCTGATGGTAACGTCAGAGAAGAAAGCACCAGGAACGTCCCAAATCACAGCCACCAAAAACACCAGAATGATTCTAGTGCTTTTTTCAATAGAGTTGCAAGTAGTTCCACTTCTGTAGCACACTTATACGCTTCACACTGAAGCCGCGTATTGAAGAGCGTCGTACCTTTATTTCGGATACTTACGCTCGCAGGTGGTTTTGCAGCAATGTAAAACATTGAAGTACTAAGACAGAAACAGACTCCCAATGGGTTGCTGCGCTTTATCTCAAGCTGTTACGGATAAATATAAAATGCAGTTATATGCACCGACGTGATCCAAATATTACAGCAAAGTAGGTGATAGATGTGCAGAACATTGGCATCAAGAATATTGAAACTCGTCCAGTTTGAATATTCACCCCCAACACCTTATTTAAGACTGCGGTATTTGACACAAAAGCGAACGGGAAGAGCTATGATGGTACGGACAGAGGTACCGTGTTCGCCATCTTGGACGCGTCCCGGCTGTAAATGAGTCACGGTAAGCGCTTCTGCCTGTGAGGTCACATGCTTACGACCAATCAATCGTAATGAATGACTGCAGCCTGGATATCAGAGACCGACATATATTCGAGGGCTTAATCTTAAGTGTGACACGTAGAAAAACAAAATATTTTGAAGACTCTATAGTGCGCAATAAAGTGTGTCACTGAACCATGCCTATCAAAATGTCAGTTACTCTGTTGCCAAGAGTATGGCGGCTGGAGCGACTTGCGCAGTGAGCCCGTAATCATGAAAACACGGTAACATGATGACAGGTCTTTGGCAATGTAGGGTGACACGGTTGCGTAGAACCTGTTGGAGAAGGGAAGCCAAGTGGAAGCGAAGCGGTCTCGTGCTGAGGGGAGCAGTATAATCCCGCAGGACGACGCAAAGTTTTTGCGTAGACAAGTTCCGCTGAAGAACAACTCTAATCAGGGTGAACGGCTGTACGAATGCCGAGGAGCACAATAAGTATCCATACGGTTCATTTGGCGCGACACATCAAAGCAGCCTTGAGGGAGCGGTGGAGCCGTTCGGACGAGGTTATAGTAGCGGTTGTCTGCAAACACGGGAAGCCCAAGATTTTTGTTAGTGAGGTGAACAGGTGAGATTCAAACTGCGGTCGATTACAACTTCTGAGAGGACGCCAAAGCCACTGATCCACGTAGAGACAAACGCGGACGCGACGGCTAGAGGGACGACTTCAGGTCAGCGTGCGAATCGGTCCACATATGTCAAGATATAGCGCTTTCCCTCGGCCGGTGGTAAGGGCCCCACGATATCAAAACGGGAGTCAGGGGGGAGAAAACGCGACAGAGGTGTCACAGTGTGGCGATGGATCTTGCAGCGCTGCAAGGTAGGCAGGATTGTGTCCAACTTCGAACGTCGGTATTCATGCCCGGCAAGACGTGGCGTGCGTCGAATACCCCGTGTGCAGATTGTGTATCTGGTCGGGCAGAGTGCGGCGGAGGCCGGGAAGGATGAAAGGGCGTTGGGTTCCGGTGAACATGTCACAAGTAACGAGAAACGCGACTTTAGGAAGCGCCACATCTCCGAATTTCAGGGATGATGACGAGAGACGAAAGGTGACAAGTTCGGTGTCCGCTTGCGGGACCGCGTCAGGAGATCCGAGGAAAAATGCACCTAAGAGCGTCGACTGTGATGTTATCCGAAACTTTGGTGTGGCTAATATATGTGGTGAATTTGGATAGAAAAGCGAGGTGACGAATTTCGTCGGGCGAGTACATGGAGCTCGATCTTTCGAACGCAAACACCAGCGGCTTGTGGTCTGTCAAAAGTGTAAAGCGGCGGCCTTCCAGGGTGTGACAGAAGTGCTTGGCAGCCGAGTACGCCACTGGGAGCACACGTCCGAAAGCGCTGTACTTTGCTTGGACGCTGTTGATCTTCTCTGAGAGAAAACCGAGAGGGCGCCAATGGCCGGCGATTTTCTGCTGCGGAACAGCGCCGATAGCGTGACCAGAGACGTCCACCATCAAAGACGTGGGGGCGCCGTGAGCGGGGTGAGCGAGGAGCCCATCGTTGGCAAGCCATGACTTCGCTATTTCAAAGGCGGCCTGTCCCTCCGGAGTCCATGTAAACGTGTCCCTCTGCCTGCCTGAGCATCCTTTCAAAGGGCGTAGTATGGTGGCGCAGTGTGGTACGAAGCGTCGGTAATAGCTGGTCATGCCTAGAAGTCGTCGAAATTGGCGCAAAGACTGGGGTGGTGCGAAGTCCACGATAGCCTTGACTTTGGTGGGAAGGGGTTTGATGCCGTCGGCGTCAAGGTGATGTCCAAGGAATTCGAGTGCAGAACATCCGAATTCGCATTTCTCCTCGTTGACGACAATGCCGTGCTCAAACAGAAGGCGAAGGTGGTCAAGGAGCTGCTCTTCGGATGAACTGGCTACGAGAATGTCGTAACGTAAGCGAACACGAAAGGCAATCCCCGTGTTAATGGCATCGATAAATCCTTGAAACATCTTCGCCGCATTGCGAAAGCGGAAGGGTATCCTGAGGAACCCGAAGAGTCCGAATGGGGTGGTAATGGTGCTTTGCGGAACATCTTCAGCGACCATGGGAATTTGATGGTAAGCCTTCCGCAGACTCAATCTTCGAACATACAGTGGCACCATGCAAACTGGTCGCAAATTCCTAGATATAGAGAGGGGGGGGGGGGTACCGTTCAGTCACCGTTATCACGTTGAAGGCCCTGTAATCTCCGCAAGGTCGCCTATGACCTGTCTTTTTAGGGACCATGTGGGGGGGGGGCGTTTAGTTGCCGCTGCAAGGGCAGGTGATGCCAATAGCCAACATGTGCTCAAATTCGGCGTGGGCAATTACGAGCTTCTCAGGTACCAGCATGAGGATTCTGGCGACAGTGTCGGAGGATGAGACCATGCACAGAGGTCTTGGTCGTGGAGTCGATGAGGCAGCACCGAGACGTGTAACCGATAAGACGGTAATGGTAGAGGAAATCTACGTCGAGAATGGGGAGTGACGACGAACACCCACGGAAAGTCACGGTGTAAACCCAGATCAAGGGCAAGCGAACGTTCGCAGGAAACTTGGATAGGACAGGGTGTTGAACCAAAACGTTTTTCGTTCCGGTTCCATCATAATCGGTCCGGTACCGGTTCTGCTCCGGAGCAAAAAAAAGAAGAAAATAACGGTTAATACCGCATTTAACCGGTTCCGATTCAGGTGTGCATATTCATTTCCAGGAAAAAAAATCAATGTTGCAAAATGTAAACCCTTTTATTCCGCATACATGGCATTTAATATTAATAGGCAGCTGAGAAATGGGTAGCTCCTGGTTCCTGTAGGTGACAGCATGTTCAAATAGGCTTTCTCCTTTCTTGAAGCGCATGATACAGACGGACTTGTTTGTCGTGATGTCATACGTAATGTACTTTCATGCTGGATTGGTGCAATCGCGTCCCATCCGAATGTCTGTTGCTGCTTGCTAGACAGCAAGCACCACCGCACGATGCAACGCAAACCGAAGAACACCTTATTTACAAACGCGCTCGACGGCTCCGTGTCCTTTTCTTCGTGTCATGTCCACAAAAGAGGAGCCACTTCGCACGCGCTTGCCCTCGCGGATACGTAAATGTAATCAACTTCGCTGCTCTCAAACGAGGGAGGCGTTGCGCGACATTACTGATAGAGAAGCCGTTACGCAGCCTCCTTCGGTCGCTGTTTAGTTGAGTGTGTTTCCTTTCTAAGGGGAACGTAACCAGAGAGAAAAGTTTGGGCGGATGAAATCAAAACGAACACTGGCACATTGGTAGAGAGTCACAACCGGTCACATGTACCTCTAGGTCTATATGCGCGAACGATAAAACGTTACAAAGAGAGCCCAAGGGTCATAGTATACCGACGTACATTCCACTGTATCCGTAACCGTCCTAAAGTATCCATGACATGACGTCAGAACACGGGACGTCATGCAGTTTCATTCGCTTAGTCGTAGTCCAAACCGGCCAAGTTTTTTCTTGGACCGAAAACTGTTAAATAAATTTTCCGGTTTCCCCCCTGAGCGAAAAAAAGGTATACGGTTTCGATTCCGTTCCGGTTCGCACAAAAATAGCGGTGTTTTTTTTTTTTCTGTTTTCGGTTCGCTCCGACACCCTGGGATGGGAGACCCGTTAACGGTGGTGTATGCAATCGCTTGCAGTAGCTGGCATTACCCTAATCTGGGTATTCGTGATCCGGTGTCTATCAAGAAACGGAATCCGCAGCGCTTTGCACGCATAAAGAAAGGGCGACCTGGGGCGGGTTACCCGTCACCCACATCGGTCCCACTTGAAGAAAAATTACGTCCACGTCTTTGGGAAGATCACTGACGACGTCAATGAAATCCCAGAATCTAGCCGCCAGGGACTGACTGTTATGTAGGAATCTAGGTATCAACTTGATTAATGAGATACCAATAATGGCAATATGAAGTCGGTGTTCCACTCCGTTCGTGCACTCGTATACTTCGTATACCGTGTCGTAGTAAATCTGTTGATCGCTATCCGCCAACTTTTTGACTGAGGATAACAACTGCAGCATATTTGCTTAGAAATGCAACGTTGCTGACCCCATGCTGAGTCTCAGTGTTTGTTCGGGAACAGTCATATCTGTTGATAATGTATTTGCAGGAACCACACATCGGGCTTGGTATACACATTAGCTGATGGCTAAGTGGTCCACGTTCTGTTTTTACCGCAGTAAAGAAGAGGTTCTGGCTGTCGGAAGGCTTTGCCGTCGCATGCAAAACCACAGAAGCCCCTGTATGAACTTCTGTTCGTCATCACGTTGCAGTATCAGAAGCAGTTGCGTAAATACAAATAGAAGAGTTCACGGTATAGGTAACAATCCTTATTATTCGGTTGGGCATCAATGACTAGTCGTCATTTGGTACCCTTCTCTTTCGAGTATAGACCTACGCGTCAAATAATTCGCTGCTTCCCTGAGCTACCGAGAAAATTGGCTCGCTGGGGCGACCTGTAGTTGCAATTCGGTAGAGCGTATCTTCCGCTAAACGATCTGTAACTTACCTTTTTCATATTTTCTCCTTAGGATAACCAACGAAGAGGCCATTGTTGCTCTGTGAGCACCGTTCCTGACACCAAGTTCTTTGACATCCTTCTCTGACATCCACAGGATATCCTATGAAAGCAACAAAATTGTACATGCCATATGTGACTGCTTCTACGGTATACGAGCTGCTACCCTGGAATGAAAGACAAGTTCAAGGTCTAAAGCAAAGAAATACTTCCAACGAACCCACTCATGTAAACTCACTTTTCTAGGGAACCTGTGGAAAAGTAACATTGGTGTAGAAATGTCGCATCCGTTTCGGACGACTTGTATTTTATGTCATTTTATTCCTGAACGCGCCGTTGAAAACCCCACACGAAATAGTGGCGTTGTTGGGCTGTTATTGGATGGAATACACGACAAGAGCAGACGCCTTGTGTATTTCATTAATCCCTCTCTAAAAAGGCGTGAAAACGTATTTATCTAAGAACCGATCAGGACGCGGTCTCCAGAATCTGGGCAGGGACGCTTTTGATCCGCCGTCGTCTGCAAGCTGTGCAAGGCATTGAGATGTCAACACGTCCAATGCGAGCGAATGTTAACTGTCGTCGCTATCCAAAGATTTCCTCGAGGACAGCAGTGATGCAGTAATAGAGGGCAATGATCGTTATTCTACGCATCCGATCCTAGAGATACGGAGGAGAAAGTCGTCACGACGATCACGCCGTTCGTCCGTTCCCAGCAGCTTCTCGATTTAGTGCTTGAAAAACAACAGCTGCCTCTGCTGGCTTTGCAGTCACAGGGGCCCTACGCGTATTCTGTTGCCGTGCAGTATAGACCCGATAGCGACGCTCTGCACTAGCACAATGCTGCAGTGCATTACGGAGCATCCTCTTTTCCCCCGACCTCTGCTACCGACTGCAACTTCCTGCTCCAACAGACAACAGGTACAGTAACGTCGTTTTTCAATTTCGTTGAGGGGGCACTGAATATCACTTTCAAACGATGGCTAGAAATCACGCAGCCATCGCTGATGTAGTCGTACAGTTACAATCAAACCTCGATTTACGAACACCCTTCGTTCCTCAGAAAATCGTTCGTAAATCGAGGTATTCGTAAGTCGAGGTCCGAGGTGTGCAGTGCACAAATACCTCACCAAACCACGGGAAATTGATTTGAATAAGTTTTATTTTTGAAAATACTGCGTAATTGTGCTTTGCACCATACTTTCTGCAGGGTCTATCTTGTTTAGAAGAGTTGACAGAAGTCTGACACTTGACTCGTCCACCCGGTCCTCAAAGTACCGTATCGCGCGCGGATGAGAATGCTTCCAACGGCAAATATCACCCTTGTCCCCGGCTGTCAGGACTGAACGCCTTCTGTTGGAACGGCAAGATGTTTCCATCTCGGAGACCTGGTCCAAACTCACAACCGTTCGGCTGTAAACGCCGGAATTATACTTTCAGGAAATGGTGAATCATGTTTGTGGAACGTGGTGGCGTTGGGACATTGTATGTTGGACCTTGACAGCATGTACTGAGGAACTTTCATTATCCTCCGGTCCATTGGCCTGTCCTCTGTACGTTCATGACGCCCGTTCGTATATCGAGGTCAGAATGGCTTGGCTACTTTGGGTCCGTTCCCTAATAATCCGTTCATAGTTCGGATATCGAGGGTTCGTAAAACGAGGTCAAAATACACGGAAAAAGTTTGGTTCCCTGTGGAGCCGTTCGTAAGTTGAGGGAATTCGTATATCGAGGGTTCATAAAACGCGGTCCGACTGTATACCAGCACCGCGTTAAAGTGGTGTCGTACCCGGAAAAGTAAAAGAAACTACTAATTCCGTATCAAATATTGCCGCATCCGGCAGAAGCACCTGAGAAAATCACATTGTGCAACTTGCTAGATGCATGATGACTTCCTCCGCAAGTGTTTGATTGATTTGATATCATTCATTCCGTCATTAAATGCAAGAATACATGTCACGAGCGGCTAAAAGGCAGCACGAAGCTGCTTGACTAGGGCACTACCCTTCTACAACTCGTCAGTGACAGCTATTATACAGGACGTTACTACAAGAGAGAGGAAAGAACACATGTACGCATATCAAATGTACAGCGACAAAATAAATTGAAATTGATGACCAATCGACATCAACGCTTAAGTTCAGGGCGCCTAATTGACCAAGAGTACATAAATTTGTGTGACGGTTCCCAAGCAGCACAATGTATTGAAAGTCGAGTGCAATAGGGGTGGACGGGTAGGTGGAAGGCCTTGAACAGACTCGTGAAACTAAAGAACATTGATAAGACACATACCGTCCACCCCTATTGCACTCGACTTTCAGTACATTGTGCCGCTTGGGTTACGACTAGTAACTAAAATTTGCACAACAAGGGGGGAATATGTTTATTAAAGATAAAGAAAGGGGGAAAGGTCAGAGAGGCCAAGGCCGACTTGCTATCCCCCCCCAAAAAAAAAAGAGAAAAAGAAGCAAAAAACGAAAAGAAACGTGGCAGAGGACGATGGGGAGGGGCTGATGGGGTGGCTCAAAGGCTCTCAAGCACACACAACAAGCATTATGCTGATTACTTACCAATTAGGAGCATAAACCTTGAACAAATAATGTTCTTAACGAAGACAATGATAAGTCATTCACATTGACCTCTTTAGCGGATAGTGACTGGCATATAGGATAGTGACTGGCGACCGTAGTCAGTTCAAAATTTCGGAAGCTTCCATCTTGCAGTGTGTCGTGTACGATCAGCAAACGGATTAAGTGGGAAAAAAACGAAAGAAAGAAAAGATTCATGAAGAAGACCGAGAGACACGGACAAAGAAGAGGGGGGGGGGGGACGACACACGTAAATTCTCAGTGAGAACTTCAGTTACAAGTCCTCACCGAAGTTCTCATTGAAGAATGTGTCATTTCAAGTGTCGTCTTCTGTGTCCGTGTCTCTCGGTCTCCTTTGTGGATCTATACCAGCTAGCCTGCAGCCTTTCCCAGCGGTTAGGCGGTTAGGAGCAAACTACCTGGAGCCGCAGAGGTACGGGTTCCGCGAAAAGGAAAGACAGGGCGGTCAAGGGCAACTCGAGTCAGGCTTGTGAGCCGTTTATGCCTGCCAAGAGAAACACACCCAGGAACTGGGAGGGGAGGAAATATCTCCCCAGAGAGAGAAATTTCAGCGACGGTGTCAGCGGTTTCGTTAAAGGTGGCCAGGAATCCACGTGACGATGACGTCGCGAATGTGAGGCGGGGCAAGACGTGCCAAAATGTACACCAATGACTCTGAGGTCGGCAGCAAACACGACGGCGGGAAAAATAAGCCAGACCCAGCGCGCTCCTCAGAAACCGACGCGTCCGTTGCAACGATCAAGTACTGCCCATAACGGTTTAAGTAGTCCGTCAGTGTCTTTGTAGCGTGATCGGTGGAATTCATCTGTAGTAATAGGGGGTGTCCAGGCAACTTGGTGTCCAGTTAGCTCTATGGGTGTCTGGTTCGAACCCCACAGCGTCTGGGACACCGCCGCGTATTTTCCCAGCGCGGCGCCTGTGCGGAGGGTTGTCCGCGCGCTTATCGGCGGGGGGAGGGCTGCGTGCGCGCTTACTCGCTCACATTTTTCAGCCTGGGCCAACTTCTTTCGTACTTTTTCAATCTGCGCCGACTTTTTTCGCGTATTTTTCCTCGCGGGCGGCAGACGGCGCTCGGGTGGAGGCTCTTACCGGTGGGCGGAGCGTGGCCGGAGGGCTGCGTGCGCGCTTGCTCGCTCACATTTTTCAGCCTGGGCCAACTGCTTTCGTCATTTTTCAATCTGTGTCGATTTCAATCGTAATTTGTTTTCATCTACAACGGGTGTGCAGTAGGCTGTTTACATGCAAAGGATAGCCATACACAAAAGTACAAGTGAAAATATATTTATTAAAGTCATTAATGTCAGAAATTAAGTTATGACTCTGTGTCAAGGAGAAAGACTTAGCCGAAAAACCTGATACAGAAGAAACACAATACACCAAACAAAGATTATACTTATTACACGCATGATGCAATACCAGGAGTTTTAATTACAAAGTTCTGATAGATGTATGTAACTTCAAGAACAATAGCTGAGCCGACTTCTCTAGCGATTTTTTTATTATTTTTTTAGCGTGCGGTGGGTGGCGCACAGGTGAGGGGCTGTCCGGGTGCTTACCAGCAGGCCAACGGGCTCGGTGCGCCCTGGGCCGACTTCTTTGGCGATTTTTCCGTATGGGCTGACTTCTCTAGCGATTTCTTTTCAGCGTGCGGTGGGCGGTGCGCAGGTGAGGGGCTGTCCGTGTGTTTACCAGCTGGCTGAAGAGCTGAGCGTACACTTATGGTTGTACACACTGGGCTGACTTCTTTGGCTATTTTTCAGCCTGGGCCGAATTCGTTCGCATTTTTTTCATGCGGCGCGCAAGTAGGGACATGCACACTGACAACATCGGGCCACATCTTTGGCGATTTTTTCACCCTGGGACGACTTCGTTCGCAATTTTTTTCAGGTGGTGCGTGTATCAAAATTAAAAGTTTTACTATAAAAGTCTACCATGATCACTCTAGCGGAGTTTTAATTACAAAGTTCTGATACGTAACTTCATGCACAACAGCTAATATTCCATTATGACACATTTAATCAAAAAAGATATTTTTAATCAATATAATTACAATCAAAATTAAAAGTTTTATTATAAAAAGTCGAACATTATTATACGTGACCACCATACTGGAGCTTTAATTACAAGTGCTGATATATGTATTTGGACAGCAGAGAACCTGGAAGACCATGGGACACGAACACAAGAGGAAATAAAATCTATAACACTACACTGGTTAACCAAAAAAAAAAAAAAAAGAGGAGGAGAATAATCTATCATTTTAATTATCATAAAATCATCATCGTGACTTCCCCATACAATTTTCATTCTAAGAGACACTACAAACCTTACTTTGTTTTATGAATTCAATACAGAAAATATATTAAAAAATGAACTTCAACACATAGCACGCTCCTAGCCAACAATCAGCTCTAATAATATCTGCCCTGATTTGTTGAAGACGGGAGGCGTACACCTGACAGTTATGAACATTTTCGAGTGCAATAGGGAAGATTATTCCAACATTACACAATTAATCATTTTCTTATTAAGTAAACAGCATAGGCATATGGAAATAATGAGAAACACGATCAACAGCTAATAGAGAATCAAAACCTATCACATAAACAACAGACAGATGCAGGAAAATAAATGAAAAAAGAATCTATCAAAACGATAAACATGCACGGATGAATAGCAGAGAAACACTCTAAACGGTGCATCTACCAACGGTAAACAACAGACACATGTAGGAAAATAATTGAAAAAGAATCAATCAAAACGATAAACATGTACGGATGAATAGCAGAGAAATGCTTTGAACGATGCGTCTGCCAACACGTAAACGACACACAGGAAAATAATAGCAAAACCAACTATCAAACATTACAATTTGAAATTGAAATCTTTACACAGTACAACCAGACTCGAGACCCGGCGGGGTCACTCTCTCCCTCTATGCAGCCCGGTGGGGTCACTCTCTCCATCTATACAGCCCAAAGTGTGGAACCTGTTGTCAATCTGTGGGGGGTGGGGAAATCCTCTCTCTTTTTCACATTCTTTTCTCCAAAAGGAAATATTCTTAGGATCGGTGTACAGAGACGAATTTTTTATTGATCGCCAAATAGACGTTGGAATTATTCGACTCTCAAGAACACAATAAGAATTCTATCAAAAAACAATAGAACACACAAAAAAAATCTAAGAATAGACTTTCTGAGCAAACGAGAAAATATTATCGGCGCAAACAATACTCAACGAGAAACGCTGCATTTTAATGTATTTCAGATCAGACACAACTATTAGGCAATCATTATTCTCAACATACAAAATATCAATCGAGTGAAAGTCAAGTTTATTCAGTGATAGCAACAATACTAATTCGAAAACGAGAAATAAATTTAATTACAAAATTTTTAATGATAACTTTGCAACGGTAATTTCTACACGCAGAAGCCACAAACAACTCATATGAAATGCAAAATTATTGTGTTTGCTATAGCGGAAATCAACGCACACCAACATTCCCAACTAATAGAATATTCTTATTAATATCAATCGAGTGATCATCTGAAACAAAGTCAAAAGCAGTAATTAATTAATTTAGGCAAACATTTTTCGTAACCACGCAGCGCAAATATACATAACAGAAACACGTCTTTTTCGTTCAGGACCCACTAGTGGAAACGAAGTGAGAGAGGGAAGCTGAGTTCCCGTACACTTTCGTTAAGGTTACGCACGCAGGGAGTAGGGGAATCCAGCAATAGTCTTGGTATACAAAGCCATAAACCGACTCCTACAAGTCAAGTTAGGGAAGGAGGGGCTCTAGCGCTGTCTTGTACATAGAATCATTGAAAGCGAACGTTTTTCCTTACACATCACATCTTTTTGTAAATTGAATTTCATAATTCTCACGGCATGTGGAACATTCTAAACGCGATAATACATTTTTAATAAATAAAATTACCAACAATATCATTTAATTAAATGTCGAGGCGCACTACAAAACAGAACAGACAATTGCCATACATTGAAGAGATGGACGGATTTTGTACTCGTTACCATACGTCATGGGAGGACCCGATAAAAAGCTGCTTCGAAAAGGAGGAGCCGCGAAGCGATTCATTTATTGCTGCATTTCAATACGTCCTAGACATGGTCGTACTCGGAGATATGGCGCAAATTATGGAATTCAAGATGCGAGAACTTGTATGCCGAATCTACAATAGTTATAAAAATATTTGCACGTCAACATCGGAAGGACCACTGGGGTTGATGGTGGAGTTTTTGAGGTTTGCTAACGAAGAATTGAAATACACTAGCCCAAACGTAATTGTAATCATTGCAATGGGCATTGCATTAATCAAGAAAGCAATCAGATCAAATTATCATATACAAGCAGTCTATATCGCACGATTCATTACGGATTTATTGAAATTACACCTAACGGTTGAAATGGAAAGTACATAAAACATCTTATCACGTGATATATTCCACAAGAGCCTCTACACATTTATTTTATTCTACCAGTCAAGGATGTCGAATGAACAGAAGTTCAATATTGTCGTGCAAGGTCTGATGTATCATCACTTATTGAAACTCAACAAACATATCAATTGTGGTGGGCCACCGGACGATTTTCATCTAATACTCTCTTGTACGCCATTCAAGAATCTTCATACAAAGAAAGGAAACATCAATAAGAGACTGTGCAAGTTCATCGCAACAAAGTGCAAGTTGTTGAAGCAATACAAACACGGCGACAACATATCACCTGCGTTAATCAACGCTGGATTCAAGCGCCCAATAATCAGAATAAATTACTTGATGTCTTCGGAATTCATCAATCAAGACAACAAACGAAAAATTCGGAGTTTGGAATAGAACTGTAATTTATCGAAATAAACAAGTGTATAATTGAAATAATAATTGTATTCTTTGTCATCATTGTAATGTATTCTACACAGCGCAACGAAAACAGCTTATGACTAGATTGAAGATTGCTAAGGAGACACTACGTACAAGGATCTTCGCATGGAATCAGCGCTGGCAATCAAAGAGATTTTTACGCGACCACACTCTATACAACACCGACACCCGAAGGAAAGAATTGTAGAAGAATCGATAATAGAAATTTAGAGGCATGTTACATCAATCTTTGTTTACAAAGAGGATCACTAATATTTTGCGAAAGCTTATTTTACGAATTAAATTGCACAGTGTATATATTTTCTCAGACTATTGGACAGTTGACAATACTATATCGAAAGGAATATATTATCAAATGACGCGATGCAAGTGATGGACATGCATGAGTGAGAAATTTACTTAAAACTCGAAGAAACGGTCATCCGAGTCGTCGAACCCGTTTCCGGAAGAAAGCAACACGCTCACGTGGGGTGCTGCGTTAACGCGTCGGTTGCCGAATCGCGTTCGGTTTCGGAATGGGTGTCCGGGAAACGTTGCCCGGCGTGTTGCCGAAACGCATTCGGCGACGCGGATGACCGTTTCTTCGAGTTTTAAGTAAATTTAGTTCGAAAAATATTCGTAACTTTTACTATCCACGTCATGGAGAATTCACATTACGTTATAGAGTATATAGAAAATGTCGATACACTCGATTAAATTCTTTGACATCGTCGAAGAGTTCTTAAAACCTTCGCGTATCAAAGTGAGCCAGCTAAAGCTGCGAAATTACACTTTCTACAACTCAGTTCGTAAATTGCGGCAGCAGTTCAAATTTTAATTAAACACTTACCGATAGTCACCACTGCTCCGGAATGTGATCTGATAAATTTTAGCAATTAATGTACAAACAAATATATTGTATACAATGTCTGACTATATAGACAGCTTGTTAATCTATATATTAAAAAAATGTAACAAATAGTATACAGTTTTGACTTTGAAAATTTAAACAAGAACTTTTGGTGTTGGAGTTTGCGTTTTGTTTCATTATGATCTAAAATCTTCTAAAATTAATGTATGTCCTTCCCATTTGTAGTGCCTCATATGCCGTGACATAGTGAGTAGACTCATAGTTTTTCAGTATGGCTAATGAAAAAACTCGGGTGCGTTCTGTGAATTGGAGCTACGTTTATGTGTGCTGCGTTGGTTAAGTTTGCAAAAGGAATATTTACTTATTATAATTACATATCTTATGGATAGCGCACATCTTCATTAGTTAAACATTTCTGATGACAGTTGCGTGATTCGATTCTCCCAAAATCTTATTGGAGTTGTGTGCCGCATGTTATGATGATTAGAATTGTAGACTCCGCTAGCGCATCATGCATGTCCATCACTTGCATCGCGTCATTTGATAATAGATTCCTTTCAATATAGTATTGTCAACTGTCCAATAGTCTGAGAAAATATATACACTGTGCAATTTAATTCGTAAAATAGGCTTTCGCAAAATATTAGTGATCCTCTTTGTAAACACAGATTGACGTAACATGCCTCTAAATTTCTATTATCGATTCTTTACAATTCTTTCCTTCGGGTGTCGGTGTTGTATAGAGTGTGGTCGCGTAAAAATCTCTTTGACTGCCAGCGCTGATTCCATGCGAAGATCCTTGTACGTAGTGTCTCCTTAGCAATCTTCAATCTAGTCATAAGCTGTGTTCGTTGCGCTGTGTAGAATACATTACAATGATGACAAAGAATACAATTATTATTTCAATTATACACTTGTTTATTTCGATAAATTACAGTTCTATTCCAAACTCCGAAGTTTTCGTTTGTTGTCTTGATTGATGAATTCCGAAGACATCAAGTAATTTATTCTGATTATTGGGCGCTTGAATCCAGCGTTGATTAACGTAGGTGATATGTTGTCGCCGTGTTTGTATTGCTTCAACAACTTGCACTTTGTTGCGATGAACTTGCACAGTCTCTTATTGATGTTTCCTTTCTTTGTATGAAGATTCTTGAATGGCGTACAAGAGAGTATTAGATGAAAATCGTCCGGTGGCCCACCACAATTGATATGTTTGTTGAGTTTCAATAAGTGATGATACATCAGACCTTGCACGAGAATATTGAACTTCTGTTCATTCGACATCCTTGACTGGTAGAATAAAATAAATGTGTAGAGGCTCTAGTGGAATATATCACGTGATAAGATGTTTTATGTACTTTCCATTTCAACCGTTAGGTGTAATTTCAATAAATCCGTAATGAATCGTGCGATATAGACTGCTTGTATATGATAATTTGATCTGATTGTTTTCTTGATTAATGCAATGCCCATTGCAATGATTACAATTATGTTTGGTCTAGTGTATTTCAATTCTTCGTTAGCAAACCTCAAAAACTCCACCATCAACCCCAGTGGTCCTTCCGATGATGACGTGCAAATATTTTTAAAACTATTGTAGATTCGGCATACAAGTTCTCGCATCTTGAATTCCATAATTTGCGCCATATCTCCGAGTACGACCATGTCTAGGACGTATTGAAATGCAGCAATAAATGAATCGTTTCGCGGCTCCTCCTTTTCGAAGCAGCTTTTTATCGGGTCCTCCCATGACGTATGGTAACGAGTACAAAATCCGTCCATCTCTTCAATGTATAGCAATTGTCTGTTCTGTTTTGTAGTGCGCCTCGACATTTAATTAAATCATATTGTTGGTAATTTTATTTATTAAAAATGTATTATCGCGTTTAGAATGTTCCACATGCCGTGAGAATTATGAAATTCAATTTACAAAAAGATGTGATGTGTAAGGAAAAATGTTCGCTTTCAATGATTCTATGTACAAGACAGCGCTAGAGCCCCTGCTTCCCTAACTTGACTTGTAGGAGTCGGTTTATGGCTTTGTATACCAAGACTATTGCTGGATTCCCCTACTCCCTGCGTGCGTAACCTTAACGAAACTGTACGGGAACTCAGCTTCCCTCTCTCACTTCGTTTCCACTAGTGGGTCCTTAACGAAAAAGACGTGTTTCTGTGATGTATATTTGCGCTGCGTGGTTACGAAAAATGTTTGCCTAAATTAATTAATTACTGCTTTTGACTTTGTTTCAGATGATCACTCGATTGATATTAATAAAAATATTCTACTAGTTGGGAATGTTGTGTGCGTTGATTTCCGCTATAGCAAACACAATAATTTTGCATTTCATATGAGTTGTTTGTGGCTTCTGCGTGTAGAAATTACTGTTGCAAAGTTATCATTAAAAATTGTGTAATTAAATTTGTTGCTCGTTTTCGAATTAGTATTGTTTCTATCACTGAATAAACTTGACTTTCACTCGATTGATATTTTGTATGTTGAGAATAATGATTGCCTAATAGTTGTGTCTGATCTGAAATACATTAAAATGCAGCGTTTCTCGTTGAGTATTGTTTGCGCCGATAATATTTTCTCGCTTGCTTAGAAAGTCTATTCTTAGATTTTTTTTGATAGAATTCTTATTGTGTTCTTGAGAGTCGAATAATTCCAACGTCTATTTGGCGATCAATAAAAAATTCGTCTCTGTACACCGATCCTAAGAATATTTCCTTTTGGAGAAAAGAATGTGAAAAAGAGAGAGGATTTCCCCACCCCCCACAGATTGACAACAGGTTCCACACTTTGGGCTGTATAGATGGAGAGAGTGACCCCACCGGGCTGCATAGAGGGAGAGAGTGACCCCGCCGGGTCTCGAGTCTGGTTGTACCAGGGGAATGAACGTGTAGTATATTTCTATTGTCGGGAAAAACTCACGTGACCTCTGACGTCGGGCCAATCGTTGGGCCTCGGTAGAGAAGTTTTTTGCTTTCTTCTATTTTGTCTCCCTGGGTGACGGGTGACGTAAAGCGACGCTGCCGAGGCGTTCTTTTTCCCTTTCCCCTCTGTTCTCTCCCCCGCTTTGGCGGTTCTGCATTTTCGTTCGCATCCAGTGAAATAAATAAAACGCGGAAGCGTTGGCTCTTTCTGTTGCACAAGGTGCTTTATTTTTCGGGATTGGTATTTCCAAATCATACATATGCAGTCTTCTGTATCTGCGCGAAACACAAACTTCACATGAACATTGTTTCTGAAGTTCGAGTAATATATGCCGAAGCAACTTCGCCTTCACTGTTAGCTGATATGTCTCACGTGGAAGATTTCACAGTAGATCAGTAAATTCACTGCACAGGCACACACATTCACAAATCCAGCATGACAGAAAACATGTCCATATTCCTTCGCTGCTTGTGTAGTGTGACATGTCAAGGCTGACCCGTCACAAAGGAACCTGTGCTGCTGCTAAACCAAAAGATGATGTTCCAACCACTCAGAGTGGCATATCCATTCTATTGCGTCCATGCAGATGCTTTTCTGAAGCAGATATGAGTTGAGCAGTACCTAGTTGATACCTGAGCAAGAAAGGCCAGAATAGGGATCAGAAAACGAGAAAACTAAAAATTCTACCGGCCGAAATGTTGCGTATATGCCACAGGTGCGGTGCTATGCTATGTTACTCTAAGCGGCAGAATGGAATAGGAACTGACTTACCTGCCATCGAGTGGAAAAACACAGATGCTTCTTGAATCGTTGTCGCGCCAAGCAAGCGAAGCAGTCCTGCCATCCACTTATCTATCACTGAATTTACTTGCAGAAGTATCCAAGAGGATTCGACTTTTGCAGAGTCGGTATCGACGGGCACTAAAAACCATCCAAAGCGGCACCGGCAAAGATGCTTTGCGTGCGTCCCTGCTGCACCATATATTTCGAAACTTTACGGCGACCTGCTCCGGCCGCTCCGGCACCCCAGACACGGCGGTGCCGGCTTTCCCGCGCCACGAAAAGGTTATAATTTCAAACCGACCAATGAGCGCTCGCATACCAGAGGAGCGGCCGCAGGAGCCAATGGGATGCTCTCGGTAGAGAACTCGTGCCTCGACGTAAAAATTTTGACGTTTCATGACGTTTGATGACGCGAAAGGCTCGCAGCGCCTCACTTTAGTCCGCAAAGGAACTCGCGAGTTTCATCCCCTTGGTTGTACTGTGTAAAGCATAGCTGGGTAGTTTCATTTTAAATCGAACAACGTGTGAAAGTCGTATTTTTTAATTCGCCCAGAAAAAATATATGTTAGAGGACAGCTCAAACGGCGCAAATCGCGCCACGTGCGACGCTCGTGCGTGTAGTAGTTTCCGCGTAGGAGAGGGGGAAAGTCTGATGCTGCTTGAGCACGCTTTCTTCTGGACCGGCTTTGACGGGATCTAGCACCGCTAATTTTATGTCTACGAACTGGAGGTTTTTTGTGATTATAGGCTGCACCATAGACACTGTCGACAGTTAAACACAGAACTCTGAGAGCCACAGATTTTCTGTTAAAAAATGCCAAACTTGGCGTAAACGTTAAAAAAGGCCAAACTTTGTTACCAATTTGCTTTATGACGGAACCTCTGAGAACATCGAGCTTAGTGCCATTCGATAGGACATTGAAAGAGCTTTCGTGCTGTATAGAGCTAATTTTTCTCACCCCAGTTGTTTCTGTGTTCTTAGCTTGAGAACACTGGATGAGAGCTGGATGAATTGGCTCGTTGGATGTAAGGGCCCGTGGACGTAATGGCCAAAAATGGATGTAACGTCTCGTTGGATGTAACGGCACGATGGATGTAACGGCATGCTGGATGTAACGGCTCGTTCTTGGATGTAATGGCACGTTGGATGTAATGGCATGGAATCCTTTCCTCGCTGCTTCTCCCGTTTCCGGGGAAATCCAGTTATGGCGGCCGGGTATGACGAGGGTTTTGTGCGAGGTAATCCCCAGAACTATTGAATGGTGGAAACAACAACTGGCTACTCATGTTAACAACGTTTTGGACGTAGAATTGTGATTATGTGCCTCTAGAACTTCACAGTTCAACTGCCATTCACGTCGACCCGTTTGCTGTCTTTACTGCGAGTGCAAATATGGGAGCAATTGAGCAACAACGTGAGACTTAGTGGTCGTTTGAGCATATACCTGTGGATGAGAGAACGCTTACATCTGCCCGTGTGCACATCGTGCGATTGCCAGGCTTGTTACACGAGATACATATATTACGCTGCTTCATATCCGACCGAAGTGAACGACATAGGATTGTATCATAATCATCCTGGGCCCAACAGATGTTATCAAGGGCAGTGCTACATTTCCAACTTCTTGAACCATGCCAACATTGCCAGAATAAAGAACATTACACTGCGCTGTGTATTACACACTCAGTTGTCTCGCGACATAAACCCTCAATTATTATATTGTGTACTCCACATGCCCCACCATGCAACCCTTCCCATACCCTATTTTTTTAGAACATGTGCTTAAAATTGCACAATTGCCACTCAAGCAACTTTATCGCACAATTAGTCAGTGACAATAGCTATACGTACTTTATCACAAATTTAATAACCTTGGTGGAAATGGTTGATACTGCCCTGTGTCCTGTACGGTGCACTTCATGGCAAAATACACAATAGTCCAAAATGCTTTCCTTGTCCACAAATGCCCTGTGGAAGCCGAAAAACCATCATCAAAATGGGGAAGCCCTAGCTTGCTTGTCCACAGAAATATGCAACTGCCGTGCTCAACGTAAATAACTGCATGCTCATCAACTAAAACTAGTGATGCCGAAGGCCTAATATTTCTAGGCTACATGGGACTGCAGCGTACATCACATAAATTTGTGAGAGTCAGGTGGCGTATTTTGGTTCTGTTGGTCATCTCCTGCACTAATTTTTCGTATTTCAAGATAATTCGTTATGTAACTAAGTTCCTTTTTTTGTAACTTGACTTAATTCGGTACTTTTGCGCCGTGGTAACTTTAAGAGAAACTCGTTTCTTTTTCAGGTAACTTTGAAAAGTAACAGCTAAGTTCCAAGTTACTTTTAATTCGTTCTTCACTCACGTCCACTTTTTCTTGCTTTCTCTTTGGTTCTTTCAATGCATTTTATGCCACAGAACTGACAATGACACTGTTCTATTCAGGAAGTAGGAAGTACAAGTAAGAAGTAAGAATGCTACACAGGCGATAAACCCAATAAACCAAAACCACACATCTCACCTACAACACAACTCCGCCACACAGGCTATACGATAAGTCACAGTATAAAACAGTCAACGCTTTTCAAACACGCAGAGCACTGGTGGTTACGGACGGAGTCCTCAGTCGCCGTCCAATGCCCGTTCCTCTTCCTATCTTCCTTCGTGATACACAAAACGTCCTCTCCTTCCTCACACATATATTCTCGCACACTTGGTTACATAACTTGACTTCACTCACAGCCCTTCTTCGTCGATCCTCCAACTTCTGTTACACTACCGTGGAGGAGATCGTGCCGCCACCACTTTCACTACACCTTTCGCTGACCACGAGACCTTATTCCCTACGCTCCCTTCCTTTAACACCCCTGGGCACGGGGGCTTCTACAATGCCCGCAAGACGTGGCCCACTTACCCTAATCACAAATAGGTCGCAGCCTGCCTCACATTCTAGCAATAGAAAGTTACCCGGTCTTTTACAATCCTGCATACACCGGCGTTCCCACGGTAGAACGGCTACTCTGGCCACCAAAATGGACAACTCTTTTCCAAGTGGTTCGCCACGAGGCTTACACATCGAACATGGAGAAAAAATATATGGTAAATTACGGCTGTTTGAACGCAAATATTTGTTGTACTGTGACAAACAATAGTTTGGCTAGGTTTCACCCGTGGCTTTTAGTGAAATTTCAAGTTGCTCTGTAGAGCTGACTAGAGTCACTAAATAGGGGTACAGAGTATCGCATTCCTTTTCCGCGCGGAAGCCGCCGTTCGGTGTCCGCCATTGGGCCGATCGTGTCACGTGGTTTCTCCTTCCAAGAAAGCGTCGTCATGTTGAGTCCCCTCCATCCAAAACCAGTTTCCTCTGTTGCGAGCGGCGGAGGAGGAGGAGACTGGCGTCCCATTGCTAGGCGACGCCGGACCCAAGATGGCGTGGCTCGCTCACTGATCTCTATGTATAAAGGCTGGATGGGTATCGCGGGAAAGGGTACGCCGTCATATTGCGGTGCTCAAAAGAGCCATTACAGCCCATTGGAATGCATGTAAGCTGTGACAAGTTTTGCTGTTTGTGAGCGCTTCCCTTGCTGCTTCGCTAAAATTTTGCCACGGATCGCTGCAGGAATCCCTCGTGATTGGATTACGTACGTTTTTAGTGTGAAATCCCGTCACATACACGTTATTTCCTGTCTATTTTGTACTCGTGTGAGGTCGTGTCGTTCCAATTTTGTACTTTCAACTTCGATTATGTGATTTGCTGGTTTTGTGTGGTGTTGTACTTGTTGCGTTACGTTTCCTTTGTCGTCTCTCAGCGTGTGCAGCGTGTTGCTTCTCGTGCTTCTCCCATTTCCTTTCTTCTCGGGGGTGTGGAATGCCAGGGAGCAGTATTCTCAGAATTGACTCTCGGCATTCAGCAATGTTTGGCACGTTTGTTTATGTAACCACCTTAATATGCTTGGGTATAAACATTATGCTTTGCACAGGAAGTTTAGATATGACTAGTTATAACACGAAATGCTGAACGGCACTAAAGCACTTCCTTAGGACTAGATTGATATTAAGTATATGATATAAAGACTATATGACTGTAAAAACATATCGACTAGAAATATGTGCACTGGGGAGGTAATTGGCGGTAAAGACAGTCAAAATGACTAGAGGTAGAGTGATTAAGTCATAAAAAGGATAAGTAGGAAGGTCTTGGGTTGTAAGCTCCAACATTAAAGTATCCCAAGTCCAGTTGCAACAGCAAGTTTGAAGCAGTTAACGAACCAGGTAAGTGGGCAGAGTGCATTACTGGTTGTTGAATATGATCAACATTGACAATTTCTTTCGCAGATGAGGCCTGGCTGTCACGTTCTCTGTATATTCCTTGGCAAGGTGGTACAGTCTGATACTGCTGTAGCACTTGGAAACTTCTTTGATCAGACGGATCACATTGTTTTCATTTGGGCTGCATTCAAACATATGTTGTCGCAAACTTAAGCAGGGAGAATAAAAAGTAGACATTCGAGGTTGAAACATTATTTATTGTCTCTAAGTAAAGTAAACATGCTGGAACGCACCAAAGAGACATGTGGCTGGTGTGTTTGTATGTCCCACTAATACGAGTTTGTACGTTAGGCAAAATTGTCATGCAGTCCTTCTTTCTTTGTATGCTTTTGCCCATCTGAGTACTGCCCTATCCAATATGGAGTGGCTTTTAACTGCATATGAATGCATAATTCAGGAGTGTTTTCATATATTGGACTAGTTGCAGCTTTAAGGTGCCCTTCATGCAGTACTGATTCCAATCATCAACAATCGCTTGAAACTCTTAGCTAGGGAACATGATTCATAGAGGCTAGACTTTCATGCAAATACACACTTTCAACCAGAGCTCGAGGCAACTCATTACTGTAACTAAGTTCCTTTTTTTGGTAACTTACAACTTAACTCTCTACTTTTGCGCCGTGGTAACTTTCAGAGGAACTCATTTCTTTTTCAGGTAACTTTGTCAAAGTAACTTAAGCTAAGTTCCAAGTTACTTTTAATTCGCTTTTCACTCACGTCCACTTGTTTTCTTGCTTTCTCTCCGGTTCTTCCATGGCATTTTATGTCATAAAACGTGATGTTCAGTCAATGACAGTATTCTGTTCAGGAAGTAAGAACCGCTGCTATTGAAATGAAGCTGAACCATTGTGTGCCCACAAGGAATAACATGCAAAGCGTTCGCATTGTTGGACATAAACGAAAACTCAACTCAGGCAACTCAGGGTCGAACTCAACTGCTCACACGCGCTGCACCTGTGTAGTGCTAGTTTGCATCCGAAGTAACTTGGGAGTAACTCGTTCTTTTGTTTTAAGTAACTCCGTAACTGCGAGTTACCTTTCGGGCTGAATAACTTCGTTATTAACTTAGTTACATTTTTCATACGGAAAACTTCGTAGGGAGTTCCTTTTGACGGGTAACTTCTCGATCTATGCTTCCAACTCTGCATGCTTTTTGTACACTGCATAAAGTAAGATACTTTTGCCCCAGTGAATTTGTTGCGTGTTTTAAATGCATGCAAGTGAATTTCTAGAGGTGTATATTTTGAGCACGATTAATGAATTTTTCGTGCATGTGTGTTCAATCAGCTTTTAGTGCATATAAATCCGGCCTCTACATATGACGTTTGCATTATTACTTTCTGGAGGTGTTCTGGGAAGTCGAACTTGTTGGGCACAGCGTCGGCCTCAGTCGAACGGTTTGCCCTGTTCTGTCGAAGCACCTGACTTTAATTAGTAAGCAAAGCACGAGTTTAAAGCACGAGTCCTAAGCTGGCTAACCTTTTCAGTTACTTCCATCTTTCATTGTTTATTTATATTTTCTACAGAACACGCAAAAAACAATGTGCTACCAACTGTATTCAAACCATTACAAACATAATTTGTTTTCGCCATGTGCATGTTAGCGGATTACCGGTAACCGACCACACACAATGGGCATCGCGGGTGAGAACACAAGTATACTACCACTGCAGGCACTGTCCTGAAATTCTAAGTCACCACTTGTCAGAAAGCAATGACCACGCACAGCCTAAAGATCATATTGAGCGCCTTCCGTTATTCTTTTAATTGACATCACGGTGTCTGCCGTTCACTTCATGAAAGTGAGCTTAATCTTTGAAAGAATGGTTCAATAGTAAGCGAGCAGTGATAGTATCCATGATGGCGAGACCTCAAGAAGTATAGAAGCCACTGACACGACGGACGCTGGTTTAACGGCTGCCTGGTCGCTTCACAGCAGCACAGTCTCCGCTTCTGCAGGAATTACTGGAGGCTAAGTATGTTGCTGTCACTGCGGACTGTTCGCCTTGTGATCCCGAGATCGCGGGTTCGAACCCGGCCGAGGACGCCAGCAACCTGGTTGCAGGGTACAAGTTGCTTAGACACGCCGTCTTCCGCGAGGGACGTTAAATACGGGGTGCCGTGTGATGAGCTTTCATCGCACGTTAAAGAACCGTCAGGTGGGCAAAAGCAATCCACAGACCGACCGCTGTGGCGTCGCTCATGATCTCAGTTGTCTCGCGACGTAAACACCCAATTATTATTATTATTATGTCACTTCGGACTGCCGGAAAAGTACAACGGGTAAGCATACGAACTGTATTTTCCGGTCTTCGATAACAAACCATTTGGCATCCTTTGTTGTCACAGCCCTGTGGCTCAACCCAGCGTCGTTAGAGCGCAAGTCGGCGGTGCTGTGCTGTGCAAGATGCTTAAAGAGAGCATCACGTATGATGTGATTGTGCGAACTTGAAGCTGCGTTCTCGCAACATAGAATCCAGAACAAGGTTGTGAAGGTCGTAACAGACAATGGGTCCAACTCCTTGAAAGCATTCCGGTAAGTACATCATTTCCCGGTGCGACAAGCTGGCACTAAAGGACTGCTCCGTTTTCGTGTTGATTGTGGCTTTCCTTCTGGCCTAATGTTGATACCGTAGAACTAACTGGTCCCTGGCTGGGGAGGCAACGGCAGCTGCAAGGATGTGCTTCTGATTGAGAGCCGCGTTTCACTTGACGCTGTTTCGTATTCTTGCAGGATATTTGGGAAGAAAGACAAAATGATGATGTCGACGAGGATGAAATGAGCATCAAGACCTCATATGAATACTGGACGAGGAACAACCGTTTCAGTTTCCTTCGCACCTGTGTTCTGCTGCTCATACGCTGAACCTGGTGGCATCTGTAGACGTCAGAAAATGATTCGGCTTTCTCTGGAAATCGGTTGCGAGTAAATGCCATGGCCTCTGGTCCAAGCAAAGTCAATCAACACTTGCGGCCGACGAGATTCACGACGTTTGCGGCAGGTAACTATGAATTTTGGGCTACGTTACTAATGCCCAGTTTAGACAGTCTGATGCTGCCTTAGTGGTAGTACCTCTAATACTGAAAGGAAATAAGGAGGCCTTGAGGGGGAGATATCACCGTGGAACTTAGCTGCGTGCGTACGAAACAATACAAATATGTGGGTTTAAAAAATATGCTGAATGATCAGCACCCCTTCAGGTATCTCATGCTTCTTAACGCGAGGTAGAATTCCCAGCTGGAAGCAACGCAATGCATAGGCAAGCTACTCAGTGGAGCCCCGGACGCTTTTTCACAAGTTTGCCAGCGGCTTAAACTTCCTGAATTTCGCCAGCGTACGGAAGTGGAGTTTATTGCTGAGCAATGCCAAGTACGCATTTTATCAACGTAGCGGCTGGGAGTGATCTTACAGGTGCTGAAACCACTTGCGACAACGCTAGACATACTTCAGCGATACAACAACATGCTCCTTGCATGCCAACATTAGCTGCTCTGAAAAGAAAACTCATGTCGCTTCGGAAGCTCCGATATTGCGTAGCCCTGAAAACTGCAATACTGAATGGCGTGCAGAAACGGTATGTGCTTGCACCGTCAACCGGCTTACACTACGCATGAGCACGTTATTTGCTTCTCTGTACTGAAAAGGGCACTTACAGCGCGTGTGACATTTTTTATTTTTGTCATTTATTGATTTATTTTTATCCCTTATGCAGCTTCGGCAAAACCATCAATGGTAACTCCCTGGTGATGGGCGCCGTACTTCTTCCTCGTTTCAAATTGCGTTGTGTACCGGACACTTCTCTCATTAAGAGGTTAAAACAAGAGCTCGGACGCAGCCACACTCCCAAGGCTCGTGGAAGCAAGGACGCTTCCATGGCAAAGAATGACACAGCCAACTCTCAGAGCGACGACTTCTTCGCCTTCCGGATTGACAAGTTCCTCAGGCGGCAGCTCCAGCGGACACCACGTCAGCAGGTACATGGATGACGTAAATGTCGAGGTTTCCGCGCTTCTGAAGTACTGAGGGCCGTGTGAACTCTTTTTAAAGGAACTGTAAAGTGAAATTTGACCCCCCTGTTTCTGTGTGCGACCTGGTAGTGTTTGCCTGTGTGATGCCTCACATAGAGCCTAAGCACTCAAATCGGGTTAATTATTACACAACATAAATTAGAAAAATTAAATCGGACGATAGGTTGCGCCCCGTAACAGCTAAAAAAGTCATGATGGGAGTACTCCTGTCACGTGATACCTAAGTAATACACAATGAACTTACGACCGGCTACTAACATCCTATAAACACTGCTTTTCGAATCACAAGAATTACTGAGACAATGCTTCGAAATATCGAAGAAACGGTATACCAAAATACTGTCAGCGCGGTCAGCGCCCTTTCTTTGCTCTCCTCCCAACCATATTGCACGGCGACGGCGTTGCGAGGTTTGTGTACGCAAAAAAGTTAATTTCCTGCCGAAATTGAACAAAGCTTCACCTGACAGCTATGCCAGGTATCCACTGTAATGTGCGGGGATACACCAAGTGTGCTGTTTCGACAAGGGACGTTGTGCAAGGTATATCTAAACTGGTAGCGTAAACAAGCGAAAATACCAAATCAGACCCATCGGCAAAGCCACCAGCAAGATGCGCGAGCGATCCTGGGTGTTGACAGTAGAGGTACGGTCGTAAACACAAAAACTTTACAACATGGGCGTGGCTTGTGTGTGTACTAATAGGTTATTCATAATTTCAATGTAGAAAAAACTTTCTGTTGCCCCGCTCGTGCACATATACGAAATCATCTACCACTCGAGTACATTTCCGTGTCCTGCTCCTTTTGCGCATGTGTCACAGTAGGCGTGTTTATCCGTGCATCTCTGTATCCGTGCATTGTGTCCGTGCATTGTAATACTGAGTTGGTACACTTTTTGAGTTAAACAGGAAACGAAGTTCACATCTCGGGCTGTAGACCAAGAACCACTTGTGTGAACAGATAAATACAATGCATCCCCTGTTGCTGGCCCCGCGAAAAAAAAATTTCGTCATGGGACGAGCGGCCATGATAGCGTGAGTGTTAGCAGGAATCAGCTCTGCACCAACGATGCCATGTTTCGTTGCAATTTACCTATAATATAGCCACTCACTGAATAAATGCAAACGTCTAATCACTAGGTGTACGTGTAGCTCTAGGAGAGAAATGGAACTTAAGTGAATCTTTCTAATTTCTGTGTGGTCATCACGATGCCCTTCAGTCTGGAATTGTATAAATCTGTGATAACTCTATGTATTTCGAATTGATATGTTTAATTAAACCTGATCTGAATTATTTTTCTGCATTCTCGTCTGGTGTTGTTGGTTGGGTGAGGGAAAGGGTATACAACGCAGACAAAGTGCGCGAATGTAAACGTGTCGTGGCTAATTATGCGCTACTAATTATTCATAGTGCTGACGTCATCCCTGACATCATTTATTTACAATCGTAGTAGTCCGCTCAACGGATGGATGGCGCTGACCGCGTCTATCATGGCGTCATTATGAAGACACAGGGGCCTATGGGAGTTGCGCTACCTGTTTAGATATACCTTGCGTTGTGTACCACATGATTCCAACGGAAAATGCACGGAAACGAAAGTTGTTGCAAGCTCTTGGTCAAGACATTCGTGAGCCACGCCGTATTTGCTCAACCCATTTCTCTGACGAGTTGTACGAAATGGTAGCAGCGGACGTACGAAAACTTCTCACACGGACGGCAGTCCCGACACCAGAGTTTCAACGTGTGACGTTTGACGATGCGAACACCAGTGCAGACGAGATATGAATTTACCGATACACAGGAATGATACATATATGTGGTTCACTTGAAATTCAAATAGATTTTTGTGATGCCTACCCTGCGTAATGTACCAAACGCAATATCCCCCTTCCCCTGGGGACTCCTGAGCTCTCGCAGGAGAATATAAGTGTCAAATAAATTACGCGCTATAGACACTGACTGTATTCTTCATTCATATCAGCGACACAGGCTTCCATCGTGACTGACAAGAATGTGAAACTCAGAAGTAAAAGCGTGTCAGCGGATGATTTACCGTCAACACCTCTCAACCTTTATCCAGTGATGAATTCAACACCTATTGTCCATATACGCTCATGCTCACAGGTGGGTCAAGCTCTTGTTTTGTTTAACATTTTAACTTCTGCATGCCTTGCAGGTGCATGATATGACAATATCTGCACCACTGGTGGCACCAGCTGTTGAGTCATTCTGGAAATCTGAAGACAACAGTTTTGAATGGCCTGCTGATACAAGTTTGCAGATACCAAAAGCTCTTCTACTTTGCAGTGTTGTGCCACCAGAAGAAGTACATCAAATGTGCATCATATTCAGAACTTCCGGTGCATCTCACAAAGTGGTCACAGATGTTCGCGTCATGTTCCTCACCACAAAAGCCGAGTGCCCAAGTGCACACAATTTATTTTGGAAACTTCGGCCAGAAGTGAACAAGATGGCTCCAGGGAACATCCTGCTGTCCTGCACAATCCTTTTCTATGGGACCAGTGCTGCCAAGGTGTGAATTCATAGCGCCTTATGTTTTCACAGATTCAAATGACACCTTGTAGTATTTGCTGCTGACCAGGTTCCGTGGTTACTCGAGCTGATTAATATTAAAGTCACCTCAACAGACCTCACCTACAACACCTACCAGAAAGGTCGCAGGCTCCCTTTACCGACACAGGTAGGATTATCAGAACTCACGGTCATGAGAGACTGAAACATCCAAATAATCTTACTGAAACACAAGCTTTCGAATAGAGTCTGTCCTTCATTAGGCATGATACAGACATAGAGCGAACAAAGAAGGTAGTGAGGAGGAAATCCAAATTCTTGTTACAAAACAAGGCACACAGGCTTTGCGTAGTTGAATTTTCTGTTACAATAATTCTATCTGCAACAACGACGTAAAAGGTACATGTAGTAAATGGTAAAAAGAACAAGCTTGTACAATTGCAATATGCAAGTGCCATGCTCGGTAATGCTTAGTGGCCATGTAGTCCACAAGAGGACCTTGTAACAGAGGGTTAAGAAAAAGCTTGAGTCTGCGATCAAGTTCCGTGCACTTGCTGAGCTAAACCCGTGGATGCAGCGTACTTGTAACCACCTTTACAGGTGTAGTTCCAATTCTGAGGGAAATGCAGAGCTTCTACTTAGCATGTGGAGAAGTATGACCTTACGTATACAAATCAGCTGTCATTCAGGAAACAATGTATACAAGCTTCGAGATAATGTGTCTAGGTTTGACCTGGCACGCATTCAACATCCATGACAGCCATGAGGGACCATGTTTCGATATAAAGAGCATAGGGAAGACATTTAGCCATGACCATATCTTATCTTCGCAGCGGATGTAGATCACCTCCTGAGTGAGACACCAACGACTGCAAAGATGTCAGCAACAGTGAAATAGTACCGGTCTGCAAAAGGCATGAGCCCACACCAATGGCTGCAGTTGGACTGGTATGAGGGAAAACATGAAATTTATAATAAGAAATTGAGAAAGTGTTGCAAAGATGGATGTGCGCAGACACAGAAAAGGTCTAAAATTTTTGTCAACGACAGGGATTCCTCTGAAGAGAAGCCTCTGTTGATGCCATTGGCATGACCCCACCTAAGGCCTTCTTATAATGATAAAGTCACGAACGCGAGATGTTTTATTTATGTATTTATTTATTTCTATTTTTCTGGTGCCCATGAACGGCCAGAGGGCCTCCCTAATGGTGCACCATACAAACAGCCAATACAAAGAAATGAATTACATAAAATAAATCAAAAACAAATACTACGACAAAGACAAAACCATGTAGATGGCGAGGCAACAACTGGGCTTGCTTTGGACCCATCATGAAGGAAGCATCAAAGATGGCGTACGACGTCAAATAAGTCACCACTGAACAGATCAAACACCCGGGATTGGGAGTTATATACAATCTGAAGCCTCAAAGAAGGTGATTTCTCGTAACTATTACCTCTTTGAAAACGTGAAATGTTTTTTGTGGGTTCTAGTGCTGAGATGTGGAACATAGAAATTAACGATGAAAGATGAAAATTGAGGCTTTGTATGTATTTGTCCCTTCTATGTTGTTCCAGCCTCAGAACATCAGTTCTTTCATAGAGATTGAGCCTTGATAAGAATCGACATATATATATACTATATTATACTAATAGCACTACTATTATACTAATACTATATTGATATATAAATTGATTATAGGCGATAGCCTATGTTCTCTTAGAGCTTATGGACGGGAACGTGTTTGTGGCAAACACCTGTGCACTGAACAGAACAAAAAAAAAAAAAGCATACATACATTGTGTTACTGGTTGGAGCGAAGTAGAGTAAGTAATGGGCCTTGTCGAGGCGTCGTCATGTCCAGTTAGAAACATGGACCCCTGGGCCCTACCCTGAGCCCTGCGCGTATTTTTCCCTGCGCGGCGCGTGTGCGGAGGCTTGTCCGCGCCATTATAACATGCAGAGACATGCAAAGAAGGGTCATACACAAAAAAGGACAAGTGAAAATATATTTATTAATGCCATTCAAGTTGAGATATATTTATTAAAGCCAATAGTGCTGGGAATTGTGATTCCAATCAGGTGAAGGAGAAAAACCCAAACGAAAAACCTTCACCCACTGTAACAGGGTGGTGCTCGGGTGGAGGGCTGCTGTGGTGGGCGGAGCGTGACCGGAGGGCTGCGTGCGCGCTTACCATTCACCCTGGGCTGACTTCTTCCACCATTTTCCTACTTGGGCCGAATTCATACAGGCGACAGGTGGGCGGTGCTCGGGTGGAGGGCTGATGTGGTGGGCGGAGCGTGACCGGAGGGCTGCGCGCGCGCTTACCATTCACCCTGGGCTGACTTCTTCCACCATTTTCCTACTTGGGCCAATTTAATTCCCGCAACAGGTGGGCGGTGCTCGGGTGGAGGGCTGATGTGGTGGGCGGAGCGCGACCGGAGGGCTGCGTGTGCTCTTACCATTCACCCTGGGCTGACTTCTTTCACCATTTTCCTACTTGGGCATCGCGTGGCCAGAGGGCTGCGTGTGCGTTTACCATTCAGCCTGGGCCGCCGACTTTCGTCATTTTTCAGTCTGGGCCGCCAACTTTCGTCATTTTTCACGCGGCGACACGCAAACATCAACAGAGGAAAATAATCTATCATTGAACCATCATAAAATCGATCAATATACAATTTTCATTCTAACAAACACTACGAACCTTGATGGAGGTATCCAAGACATAGGAAATATGCACGGTTTTCACTCTTTTCCTCAAAGCCGGGAGACTTTATGTCTCTATCTATGTGACCATAGCACAGCGCATGCTTTATCACTCAAAGGGTTAGGGCTATATTACTTCGTCCAGCAAACGGGGCGCTCTAGAGGTCAGATAAGAGAGTTCAAAGGCGATATATTTTATTGTGCAGCGCAAATAGATGTCGATATCACTCGCTGGGGTCACCATCTTTTCGCATCCTTTCCCTGAAATGGAAATCTTTCGTCAAAGTGGTTTTCAAGTCGGCTAAGTTTGTAGAGATATTATTGTTATATTGTTATTGAAGATGTAGAGAAAGTCCAAATTATTAATTGGTAGCAACGATACTCAATCAAAAACGAGAAACAAATTTAATTACGTCAATTTTTGTAATATCTTGCAATAGAAATTTCTAATGAACCACACAGAAATATCAAATGTGAAATGCAACTCACAGTTATGAGGCATTCCCATCTTAGAGATACTTACTTATGTCAATCGAGTGAACAATTGAAGCAAATGCAAGACAATAATTATCTCGAGCGGTAAGTTCACAACTCATAGAATATCAGTCGAGTGAATACTTGAAACAAAATCAAAACAATAATTCTCACGACAGGTGGAGATTATAGCATTCTAAATCAGATAATAAAATTTTAATCAATAAAATAAACATAGATATGCTTTTAATTAAGTGTAGACGTGCACTTGAAAACAGAAGAGACAATTGGCTCTACTTTGAAAAGATGGACAGATTTTGTACTCGATACCATAAGTCATGGGAAGATGTGATAAAAAACTGATTCGAAAAGGAGGAGCCGCGAAACGATTTCATTATCGCTGCATTTCAATACGTCCTAGACATGGTCGTATTCGGAGATATGGTACAAACTACAGAACTGAAGGTGCAAGAATTTATATGCAAAATCTACAATACTTATACAAATATCTATGCACGTCAACGTCGGAAGGGCCATTGGGATTGATGGCGGAGTTTCTGAGATTTGCCAACGAAGAATTGAAATACACTAGACCAGATGTAATTGTAATCATTGCAATGGGCATTGCGTACATCAAGAAAGCAGTCGGATCAAATTATCATATACAAGCGGTCTATATCGCACGATTCATTACGGATTTGTTGAAATTACACATATCTGAGATGGAAAGTACATAAAATCTTATCACGTGATATATTCCACTACCACGGCAACGCAATTATTTTCTTCTACCAGTCTCTGCAACGATGTCGAATCAATAGAAGTTCAATATTGTCGTGCAAGGTCTGATGTATTATCACCTGTTGAAACTCAACAAACATATCAATTCCGGTGGACCACCAGACGATTTTCATCTAATACTCTCTTGTACGCCATTCAAGAACCTTCATACAAAGAAAGGAAGCATCAATAAGAGACTGTGCAAGTTCATCGCGACAAAGTGCAAGTTGTTGAAGCCATACAAACACGGCGACAACATAGCGCCTGCGTTAATCAACGCTGGATTCAAGCGCCCAATAATCAGAATAAACTATTTAATGTCTTCGGAATTCATCAATTAAGACAACAAACGAAAACTTCAGAGTTTGAAATAGAACTGTAATTTATCGAAATAAACAAGTGTATAAGTGAAACAATAATTGTAATCTTTGTCATCATTAAAATGAATTCTTCGCATCACAATGAAAAACACTTTACATTTAGCATGGCTAGACTGAGAACAATGATCGCTAAGGAAACGAATATTCCACAATTTGTGTAAGAATTCTCATATGGAATGAGACCTGACCACCAAATAGGTTTTACTCGACTACACTCTGTACAAATTCAACACCCAATGGATAGAATTGCCGGAGAAGGATTGGTCATTGAAATTTAGAGACATGATACATCGGTCTATGATTACAAAAAGGATCACTAATCTCATGTGAAAACTTATCATATTTCATGAATTAAATTCCACAGTGCATGTATATTTCTCAATCAGTTGCACTATCCCAGACTTAGTAACAGAAGAAAAGGCCTCTTTGACAAGCAACCCGATTGGAGTGCGGAACAAATAAATAAATATTTTTGTCAACACAGTTGTCCATTGTTTGAGTAGGAAAAAGGAGCCGTCCAAGGCTTGCAGTGGGGGCCAAGATATGGCAAAACGGGAAATAAGGCAAGATAACTGATTGCGGCGGGTCGTTCGCGACAACTTTTACAATCGCATTGGGGTTCACTGCCTGGGAGATAATACGGAGCCTTCGCGAAAAGCGAATCTATTATCAGATGCCACAATGCAAACGAAAGATTTTACGAGCACGACGTACAGGCCAAGTCTACGTTTCTAATCACGTAGTCTTCGTAACACACGGCACACAAACGTATATGAAATAATTTCCAAGTGGCAATCAGATTTTGGGAGAAGCGGATCACACAACAGTCATCAGAAGTGTTTAACCAATGTACAATGAAGATGAGCGTTATGCATAAACACAATGGAAGATATGTTATATTAATTATAATAACCAGATCAGCGCAGGTCACACATAAACGTAGATCCAATTCACAAAATATACTCGAGATTTCCCGTAACCATACAGAAAACCTATCACATTATTTTAGTGTCATGACATCTGGGCACTACAAATGGAAAGGCCATACTTTAATTTTGTAAGTCTTTAGCTCATATCGTTGTAACACGCAAATTCCACACTAAAGATAATTTTCTTCTTTAAATTTTCAAAATCAAAACTGCACGCTATTTCTTGCATTTTTCTAAAGATATAGATTAAAAAGTTGTGCATATACTCACACATACTATACAAGATATTTGATTGTGGATTAATTGCTAAAATTTATCGGTTCACATTCAGGAGAAGTGGTGACTACCACACATCAGTAAGAGTTTAATTACAATTTGAACAGGTATTGCGATTTATGATCAGTGTTGTAGAATGTGTAATTTCACAATACGCAAGCTTTATTTTCAAGCTTTTCTTTACTCTTTCATGATGTCAGGGAATTTAATCGAATGGATTGATATTTTCTGTATACACTATAACATAATGCGAATACTTTATGTCGCGGATATTAAAAGTTACGAATATTTCTCGAAAGAAAATTTACTTGAAACTCGAAGAAAGGGTCACCCGCGTCCTCGAAGACGTTTCGGCAACACGCCGGGCCGCGTTTCCCCAATGCCGTACCCGAAACCGAACGCCATTCTGCGCCCGACGCGTTAACGCGGTACCGCACGCGAGCGTGTTGCTTTTTCCGGAAACGGGTTCGTCGACGCGGGTGACCCTTTCTTCGAGTTTTAAGTAAATTTTCTTTCGAAAAATATTCGTAACTTTTAATATCCGCGACATAAAGAATTCGCATTATGTTATAGTGTATACAGAAAATATCAATCCATTCGATTAAATTCCCTGACATCATGAAAGAGTGCTCGTCAAAGTGAGCGACCTAAAGCTTGCGTATTGTGAAATTACACATTCTACAACACTGATCATAAATCGCAACACTTGTTCAAATTGTGATTAAAGGGACCATGAAATGATTTTCGAGGATTCCGAGTACTCTGCGGGAAACCGTTCTCATGATCCATCACTATCGTACACACATCGACTTTTAACCGTATTCAGTACAACGGGGGCGCAGTTATCAGACAAAAATAGCAGGGCGTGACCGCTGGATATATGCCTTCGAAGTGGGCTTACGTCATCGCCATCCAATCCTCTCAGCCAACTGTGAACGACGAGGAAGACACAGCCCGCCGGACCACGTGGGTGCATGGTTTCGGTTTGGACAACAACGACGTCGTATATCTCCCGTCGAAATCACTCGAAATATGGCGAAAGGCAAATTATCAGCAATTGAGGAAGAGTTTATGTGACACATACAGCGTCTATGGATCGTTCGGTACGCAGCAGCTCGTAAAATGTCACCGACGAAGGTATGTTCTGACGAAGAAGAAGTTCAAAGAGGAAAACGAGCTCCGGTTACCATGCTGACAGTCAACGGCTATATTACATTTCTCGTAGGATTCTGTGTCAACGGTTAGTTACATTCGTGTCTCCAAGTCAAATTAAAACATATTTCATTACAAAGTATGCAAGCTTAATTGAAAATTTTGCACTTTGCTCGCAAAAGCCCGTCCGCGAATCGGCAACATGTTCTGTGTATGATGTCACGGCCAGTTCGCCGCGGAGGCGGGCCGTAGCAGCTGCCGTTCACACCTGTGGTAAATATAGAATATTTTCGATATTTGTACGATTTTCAACTTCATATTTCACAGAGTGAATGCTTTAGTACAGGGGAACTAATTAAAGATGATTGTGGGCTTGTCAAAAATCCTTTCATGGTCCCTTTAAACTCTTACCGCTGTGTGGTAGTCAACACTTCTCCTTAATGTGGATCGATAAATTTTAGCAATTAATCCATAATCAAATATCTTGTATAGTATGTGTGAGTATATGCACAACTTTTTAATCTATATTTTTAGAAAAATGCAAGAAATAACGTGCAGTTTTGATTTTGAAAATTTAAAGAATAAAATTATCTTTAGTGTGGAATTTACGTGTTACAACGTTATGAGCTAAAGACTTATAAAATTAAAGTATAGCCTTTCCATTTGTAGTGCCCAGATGTCATGACACTAAAATAATGTGATAGGTTTTCTGTATGGTTACGGGAAATCTCGAGTATATTTTGTGAATTGGATCTACGTTTATGTGTGACCTGCGCTGATCTGGTTATTATAATTAATATAACATATCTTCCATTGTGTTTATGCATAACGCTCTGTTCCAGGGATCTTTTTCCACATGTCACTTGGAGTACGGATTTGGACGGCAGAGGCAGCGATCATCTCCCCATATTCCTCTCGTATTCCAAGTACGCGCCCGGAGCAGGCCACAGGATCGCTCGGTTGACCAATTGGCAGTCCTTTCGCAACCTGAGCAAGAAAGATGTGCAGGCGGGAATGACAGCAGAGGAAATTACTGATCTCATTGTGCGGTGCATAACGTCGTCCACTACGACTGCTAAGGTCGCTACTGGTCATGCAGGTACAGATCCAGTAGTGGAGCGTTTGCGTGCTTATAGGAGACGGGCGGAGCGAAAGGCTCGGCGATCTGGCCAACTCACGGATGTTCAGGATGCCCGTCGTGCAAACGTAATGGTACAAAAGGCCCTGAAGGCCGTGGACATACGAAGATGGCGGCAGTTCTGTGCGTCTCTGACCCCTTTTACCAGTACTGCGAAGGTATGGCGCGTTGCTCTAAGTCTCCGGGAAGCTCCTCCGGCGAAGAACCCTCTGCGATCTCTGTCTCTCTCGATTTCCAAGCCCGAGAAGGAAGTTGCATACGAATTTTGCAAGACCATAGCAGCGAGCTCCGAGGCGGCGAAATGTTCAGGCTTTCAGGAACATGTTGTGCAGCTACAGCGCGCTATTAGCCAAGCTCCTCTATCATCGGACCCCGACATGGATGCAGACTTCACGGTTGCAGAACTCAAGGCGGCCCTGGCGTTTTCTCGGAAAAAGTCGTCACCTGGTCCGGACTTGGTCACCTATGCTGCGCTCCGTAACCTGAATGACACCTGCCTTCTGGTCCTCTTAGAGATCTACAATAAATCATGGAGGGATGGACAAGTCCCTGCTCAGTGGAAGGAGGCCCTAGTGGTTCCCATACTGAAACCTGGAAAACACCCCTTGGACCTGGCGTCTTTTCGGCCTGTCAGCCTTACCAGCTGCCTAGGGAAAGTTCTGGAGCGCATGGTGCTGCACAGGCTCGAGTGGTGGCTTGAGAGGAGATGTGTTTTCCCCCAGGAAATGTCAGGCTTCCGTAGGCATCGTAGTTCAATGGATTCGGTGATGGATTTGGTCTCTACTGTTGAGGAAGCGAAAGCTCGGAGGCAAATCGTGATGGCTGTCTTCCTGGGCGTCAAGCGGGCATATGACACCGTAAGTCACCCCGGTGTTCTGCATGCGTTACTTCGGTCGCAAGTGCCTGGGAAAGCGCTTGCATGGCTTTCCGACTTCCTGAGGCAAAGGCAAATTTTTGTCAGAACAGGCGAGGGTGACACAGAAAAGACTGCTGTTCCGCAGGGTGTCCCGCAAGGAAGTGTCCTAAGCCCGTTACTATTCAATATCGTCATGGTTGATCTCAAAGAATGTCTACCAAGGAGAGTAAATCTCTCCATATATGCGGACGATGTGTGTATCTGGACTGTTGGAAAATCCCGGCCGGCAATTCAACATCGGTTGCAAAGAGCACTGGATGGCATCAACAACTTCTTCTTGAACGCGGGGATGGATATCTCCACCGAAAAAAGCGCTGTCCTTCCGTTTACTCGAAGAGAGATGCGGAGGTTCCAACTGCGGATAGGGGATTGCCCCCTCATACAAGTCAAGTTTCACAGGTTCCTGGGTGTTATCCTGGACCGCAACCTGTCGTGGCGAAGGCACATTGACTTCATCATCTCAAAGGCTCAGCGCTGGGGGAATGTGATTCGCCACTTTGCCGGCGTGCGCTGGGGCTGCACTGAGCGGGATCTTCTTGTGCTCCACAAAACTCTGGTTCGCGGCTCCCTGCTATACAGCTTGCCCGTATTGCACGGTATATCAGCCACGTCTGAGCACAAGCTTCGGTGTACACTGGCACGCAGCCTGCGGACGTGCCTTGGTGTCCCGCGCAGCGCTGAGACACGGATGGTGATCGCCGACGCCGGGGAAATACCCATCGATGTCCTCCGCCGAAGAGAAACCATCCGACACTACCTACGGTTGCTCGCTCACCACCGGCGTCATCCTCTGGTTCAAAAGCTACGTAGGCGGAAGAACAGTAAACTCTCGCTATGTGTTACAGCAACATCTGGAAACATCCCTGACTTCACTGTTGCCCCGACCGCCCCTTCAGTGGCACCATGGACACTGCCGAGCCCATCCCTCTCGACACATATCCCTGGCCTCCTGGGGCCGAAGAGCCAGATCCCCGTTTCGGTTCTCAAGCAGTCTACTTTGGAAATGATGGATACAAACTACAGAGGCCGCACGGCTGTGTTCACAGATGGTTCGTCTACGTCGGATAGCTCCTCCGCTGCCTTTGTCATACCGGAGGAGTCACTATCATGTGGGTTCCGCCTGTCACATCGCACTTCGTCGACCTCTGCGGAGCTGTATGCCATCTTGTTATCTCTAAAGTCTGTCTCAAAGTACCCTCCCCGTTCCTGGGTGATATACACCGACTCAAAATCAGCCCTGCAATGTGTAGGAACCATGGGCATCCGCGGCTCGTTGGCCCCGGTGGTTGTTAGTATCCTGACGGCGCTCAGGGTTCTCGGCGAACAGGGACACCGGGTGACCCTACAGTGGGTCCCCGGCCACACCGGCATTCAGGGCAACGAAGAGGCAGATTTGGCGGCGGCTGCGGCCCACCGTATCTCCAGAGCCCTGCCCATTATCCTCTCCAACGGGGATAGGCGCTCCTACTTGTCTGCGTTGGTGTCACCCTTGGCCCGCCAGCAATGGCTGCATGACATCACTCAATGGTCGCTCCTCCATGCAGTGGACCCGTCATTATCATTTAGGATGCCAGGTGGCTTCCCTCGCAGCTTTACGACACTCCTGCGGCGTCTGCGACTCAACGTCGCCTTCACCCCTGCGTTCCGTGCTAAGCTGGGTTACAGTAACACGGCGCTGTGCCTAGCTTGCCGCACCCCAGCTACGATCCCCCATATCATCGAGGACTGTGAGCGGTACACGTGTGAACGCCGGGTACTTCGACGCCAACTTGAACTCCTCGACCATAGACCATTCAGCTTGTCCAAAGTACTTGGTCCATGGAGCTCCCCTGAACATCAGTGCCGGGCTCTTCGCTCCCTTTTCGTTTTCATGCAGGCCACTGGACTCCTTGAAGAGCTCTAAACAGAACTCCGACCTGTCGTTGCTTCATTCTCACCATAATTCATCCTCTCATATTAACCACTGTGAAATGGGGTAGTGTCCTGTGACTACCACGGGGAAACATCCCATGTCATCATCACTTCTTCATTTATTGTTGTTGTTATTGTATGCATAACGCTCATCTTCATTGTACATTGGTTAAACACTTCTGATGACTGTTGTGTGATCCGCTTCTCCCAAAATCTGATTGCCACTTGGAAATTATTTCATATACGTTTGTGTGCCGTGTGTTACGAAGACTACGTGATTAGAAACGTAGACTTGGCCTGTACGTCGTGCTCGTAAAATCTTTCGTTTGTATTGTGGCATCTGATAATAGATTCGCTTTTCGCGAAGGCTTCGTATTATCTCCCAGGCAGTGAACCCCAATGCGATTGTAAAAGTTGTCGCGAACGACCCGCCGCAGTCAGTTATCTTGCCTTATTTCCCGTTTTGCCATATCTTGGCCCCCACTGCAAGCCTTGGACGGCTCCTTTTTCCCACTCAAACAATGGACAACTGTGTTGACAAAAATATTTATTTATTTGTTCCGCACTCCAATCGGGTTGCTTGTCAAAGAGGCCTTTTCTTCTTTTACTAAGTCTGGGATAGTGCAACTGATTGAGAAATATACATGCACTGTGGAATTTAATTCATGAAATATGATAAGTTTTCACACGAGATTAGTGATCCTTTTTGTAATCATAGACCGATGTATCATGTCTCTAAGTTTCAATGACCAATCCTTCTCCGGCAATTCATTCCATTGGGTGTTGAATTTGTACAGAGTGTAGTCGGGTAAAACCTATTTGGTGGTCAGGTCTCATTCCATATGAGAATTCTTACACAAATTGTGGAATATTCGTTTCCTTAGCGATCATTGTTCTCAGTCTATCCATGCTAAATGTAAAGTGTTTTTCATTGTGATGCGAAGAATTCATTTTAATGATGACAAAGATTACAATTATTGTTTCACTTATACACTTGTTTATTTCGATAAATTACAGTTCTATTTCAAACTCTGAAGTTTTCGTTTGTTGTCTTCATTGATGAATTCCGAAGACATTAAATAGTTTATTCTGATTATTGGGCGCTTGAATCCAGCGTTGATTAACGCAGGCGCTATGTTGTCGCCGTGTTTGTATGGCTTCAACAACTTGCACTTTGTCGCGATGAACTTGCACAGTCTCTTATTGATGCTTCCTTTCTTTGTATGAAGGTTCTTGAATGGCGTACAAGAGAGTATTAGATGAAAATCGTCCGGTGGTCCACCGTAATTGATATGTTTGTTGAGTTTCAACAGGTGATAATACATCAGACCTTGCACGACAATATTGAACTTCTGTTGATTCGACATCGTTGCAGAGACTGGTAGAAGAAAATAATTGCGTTGCCGTGGTAGTGGAATATATCACGTGATAAGATTTTATGTACTTTCCATCTCAGATATGTGTAATTTCAACAAATCCGTAATGAATCGTGCGATATAGACCGCTTGTATATGATAATTTGATCCGACTGCTTTCTTGATGTACGCAATGCCCATTGCAATGATTAGAATTACATCTGGTCTAGTGTATTTCAATTATTCGTTGGCATACCTCAAAAACTCCGCCATCAATCCCAATGGCCCTTCCGACGTTGATGTGCAGATATTTTTATAAGTATTGTAGATTCGGCATATAAATTCTTGCACCTTCAGTTCTGTAGTGTGTACCATATCTCCGAAATGCAGCGATAATGAAATCGTTTCGCGGCTCCTCCTTCTCGAAGCAGTTTTTTATCACATCTTCCCATGACTTATGGTATCGAGTACAAAATCTGTCCATCTTTTCAAAGTAGAGCAATTGTCTCTTCTGTTTTCAAGTGCACGTCTACACTTAATTAAAAGCATATCTATGTTTATTTTATTGATTAAAATTTTATTATCTGATTTAGAATGCTATAATCTCCACCTGTCGTGAGAGGTATTGTTTTGATTTTGTTTCAAGTATTCACTCGACTGATATTCTATGAGTTGTGAACTTACCGCTCGAGATAATTATTGTCTTGCATTTGCTTCAGTTGTTCACTCGATTGACATAAGTAAGTATCTCTAAGATGGGAATGCCTCATAACTGTGAGTTGCATTTCACATTTGATATTTCTGTGTGGTTCATTAGAAATTTCTATTGCAAGATATTACAAAAATTGACGTAATTAAATTTGTTTCTCGTTTTTGATTGAGTATCGTTGCTACCAATTAATAATTTGGACTTTCTCTACATCTTCAATAACAATATAACAATAATATCTCTACAAACTTAGCCGACTTGAAAACCACTTTGACGAAAGATTTCCATTTCAGGGAAAGGATGCGAAAAGATGGTGACCCCAGCGAGTGATATCGACATCTATTTGCGCTGCACAATAAAATATATCGCCTTTGAACTCTCTTATCTGACCTCTAGAGCGCCCCGTTTGCTGGACGAAGTAATATAGCCCTAACCCTTTGAGTGATAAAGCATGCGCTGTGCTATGGTCACATAGATAGAGACATAAAGTCTCCCGGCTTTGAGGAAAAGAGTGAAAACCGTGCATATTTCCTATGTCTTGGATACCTCCATCAAGGTTCGTAGTGTTTGTTAGAATGAAAATTGTATATTGATCGATTTTATGATGGTTCAATGATAGATTATTTTCCTCTGTTGATGTTTGCGTGTCGCCGCGTGTTCCTCTGTTCTTCAGCGTTAAGCCTGTGCTATTTCGCCTTTGATAGATTGATTCGCTATTATTTCTCTATGTGTTGGATGGTGCGCAGGTTTTGGCTCTCTATTAATGTAGCTGTTGCTTGTGTTGTTTCTCGTTATTTCCTTACGGCTATGCTATTCACTTAATAAGAAATTAAAAGTTGAGTAATGTTGGAATATGAAACTGAGATTCCCTATTGCGCTCGAAATGTTATGACAGATATTCACGCTATTGCATTGATGGTTCTCACGTATAGGAATATTAATTTTCTGATGAGTTTGATTTTCTGAATGATAGATTACTATGTTGTTTTGATTAAGAATGACTTCTTTGTAGTGGTGTAGATTTTATTTCCTCTTGTGTTCTTGTCGTTCGTATTCCATGGTCTTCCATACATCTATCGGCACCCGTCTTCAACAAATCAGGGTAGATATCATTAGATCTGGTTGTTGGCTAGAAGCGTGCTATGTGGTGCAGTTCATTTTTAACATGTATATTTTCTGATGAGTTTGACAAATGTATTGGTATAGATTTTATTTCCTCTTGTGTTCTTGTCGTTCGTGTTCTGCTTGTTGGCTGGGAGTGTGCTATGTGGTGAAGTTCATTTTTAACATGTCTATTTTCTGATGAGTTTGACAAATGTATTGGTATAGATTTTATTTCCTCTTGTGTTCGTGTCGTTCTTTGTTCTGTTTGTTGGCTAGGAGTGTGCTATGTGGTGAAGTGGAATATCTTCTTTGTATTGGTATAGATTTTATTTCCTCTTGTGTTCGTGTCGTTCTTTGTTCTGTTTGTTGGCTTGGAGCGTGCTATGTGGTGAAGTGGAATATCTTTTTTGTATTGGTATAGATTTTATTTCCTCTTGTGTTCGTGTCGTTCTTTGTTCTGATTGTTGGCTAGGAGCGTGCTATGTGGTGAAGTTCATTTTTAACATGTCTATTTCCTGATGAGTGTGATTTTTTCATTTTCTGAATGATAGATTACTATGTTGTTTTGATTAACCAATGTAGTGGTATAGATTTTATTTCCTTTTGTGTTCGTGTCCCATAGTCCTCCAGAGTCTCTGCTGTTCAGATTTAACTGCATACAACTATCAGAACTTCCCGCTATTGCATTGATGGTTCTCACGTATAGGAATATTAGACGTTTTATAATACAATTTGTAATTTTGATTGTAATCGTATTGATTAAGAATATTTTAAATGTGCTATCAATTCTGATTCATTGAAAACTTCCACTAATAAAAAATATTGTGTTTGATTTGTGATACCTATTCAATGCTAATGTATCATACCTGCAATAAGTATTGTTACGTGTATTGTGTTCCTTCTATTTCAGATTTTTTGGCTAAGTTTTTCCCATTCACGCAGAGTCATAACATAATTCCTCATGACTTTAATAAATATATTTTCACTTGTACTTTTGTGTATGGCTATCCTTTGCATGTAAACTTCACACCTGTTGTAGCTGGAAAAATGTGTGAAGTCGGCGCCCAGGCTGAAAAATGACGAAAGTCGGCGGCCCAGACTGAAAAATGACGAAAGTCGGCGGCCCAGGCTGAATGGTAAACGCACACGCAGCCCTCCGGCCACGCGACGCCCAAGTAGGAAAATTGTGAAAGAAGTCAGCCCAGGGTGAATGGTAAGCATGCACGCAGCCCTCCGGTCACGCTCTGCCCACCACAGCAGCCCTCCGGTCACGCTTCGCCCACCTGTCACGGGAAGGAAATCGGCCCAAGTAGGAAAATGGTGAAAGAAGTCAGCCCAGGGTGAATGGTAAGAGCACACGCAGCCCTCCGGTCACGCTCCGCCCACCACATCAGCCCTCCACCCGAGCACCGCCCACCTGTCGCGGGAATGAATTCGGCCCAAGTAGGAAAATGGTGGAAGAAGTCAGCCCAGGGTGAATGGTAAGCGCGCACGCAGCCCTCCGGTCACGCTCCGCCCACCACATCAGCCCTCCACCCGAGCACCGCCCACCTGTCGCGGGAATGAATTCGGCCGAAGTAGGAAAATCGTGGAAGAAGTCAGCCCAGGGTGAATGGTAAGCGCGCACGCAGCCCTCCGGTCACGCTCCGCCCACCACATCAGCCCTCCACCCGAGCACCGCCCACCTGTCGCGGGAATGAATTCGGCCCAAGTAGGAAAATGGTGGAAGAAGTCAGCCCAGGGTGAATGGTAAGCGCGCACGCAGCCCTCCGGTCACGCTCCGCCCACCACATCAGCCCTCCACCCGAGCACCGCCCACCTGTCGCGGGAATGAATTCGGCCCAAGTAGGAAAATGGTGGAAGAAGTCATCCCAGGGTGAATGGTAAGCGCGCACGCAGCCCTCCGGTCACGCTCCGCCCACCACAGCAGCCCTCCACCCGAGCACCACCCTGTTACAGTTGAAGGTTTTTCGCTTGGGTTTTTCTCCTTCACCTGATTGGCATCACAATTCCCAGCACTATTGGCTTTAATAAATATATCTCAATTTGAATGGCATTAATAAATATATTTTCACTTGTCCTTTTTTGTGTATGACCCTTCTTTGCATGTCTCTGCATGTTATAATGGCGCGGACAAGCCTCCGCACACGCGCCGCGCGGGGAAAAAACGCGTAGGGACGCGCCGCACAGGGAAAAATACGCGCAGGGCTCAGGGTAAGACCCAGGGGTCCATGTTTCTAACTGGACATGACGACGCCTCGACAAGGCCCATTACTACTAAGTAGCACTTGCAAATTGATATGAACACAGTATGGGGATGTTCTCCTTCATTGTTTGCTTGTTTACTGCTATCACTTGTATGCTCATTCATAAACACAGTGATCAATAAAGCAACATTACAAGCTTTGATGTCTGTAGAATGCATTTTACTGTGTAATGGCTGTCTGGTTATTCCAGAAGGGTATATGGCAGACCTCTATTGTTCATGAAAGGGATACTGTTGTTTTCAAGCAGTGTTCAAACCATCCAGTGTGCTGCTTTCAAGATGGGAGGCATTCAATGCAGCGTACAAGCACATGAAAGAAAAGTGACAGCTTCATCTCAGTGGAAGCGAATAGACATGCACATGGTCAGACAGCATCTACTGCATCACACGTCAAAAAGGCAAAAACCTTTGTGTGCTTCAGAAGGAAAGTTTTCCCTTATGGCATGTACAGCACATGCTTCGAGGACTTTTCTGCAGTGCTTTCAGCTTTCCTAATGGACCCCAGAGCCACCTTGTAAACTGTTTGTAGGCAACGTACCGAAACTTCCTGCTTGTACCATGGACAGCGTAAAATTATGATATGTAACTTTACTAATAACAAACCGAAGGCACACATGAATGAACTCACTTGTTCACTTTGCTGTTCCTGGTAAGAGCGTTCTCGTCGCTTTCTATCACGTATCAGTAGGATACCTGGAGCAACTCAGTCTTCAGCCACAGTATTTCGAAGTCCATATTTCTTGAGATGCAACCGCTGCGCTGCTTCAGTAACGTCTCATTTCGCGGCAACAAAGGCATTCTTCTGCCGTCGTCATCGGCACACATGTGCCACAAGGACACCTGAACCGAAAGAGCAATACCATATTTCCGCTGCGAGGTTCTCAACATTTTCATTACACATGAAGAGTGTTTCCCACGGCGGCTGGGTGACTGCAATGACGGTAATTCATCCGCCCTCGACGATTCTGCGGATGATGTCGTCTCATACTGCGTCTACCGCGTGCACTTGTACGAACAAACGTTTTGCGGGCGTGACTGCTGGACTATCGCAAGCTCGAGGGCATTCAAGTTTGGAAACATCAACATCACACGACGTGGACCTCAAAACAACACTACGGCTTCGCCACAGACCGGGAGACGAATTAGAAAGGCGAGACTAGCCGTAGCCGACACGAGCCAACCCAGTGTTGTGTCTGAGGGAGTACTGAGCTTTGCGCTCGAATGTAATCGTTGAAATTGGATTACTCAAAGAAAGAAAGGATTCAAAAAGAAATATATCGTAACTGAGATGTACTCATCCTAGGCTTTCATAAAATCACAAGGTAACCTTGGGTTGAAATTCACTTTACTGTTCCTTTAAAGGGACTATGAAATTTCCGGAACCCCCATACTTTTTTTCGATGGAAACCGTTCTTCCCGCAGAGAAACTAATATGCCACAAATTTTTCCGGACGAAATCGCTCCACTCTGCGAGGAGCGCGCGCTGGAAATGTCTCTTCCGCGTTCCTCCTCTCCCGCGCATATTTCCCTGCCGATGGTGTAACTGTACGGACCGCTCTTCGGTTCCCCGTTACGTCACCGGTGTTGCACAATGGCAAGTAATGCCGCGAGCTCGCGCTGTGGCTGCCGCCACTGCCGAAATCTGCCGATCGCGCGAAAGCTGGTGTCATGGAGATTTTCACTCCCGATGAACGCATACGCGGGGTCCTACGGCGCATGCTCCTGGCGGGATTCCTCGGCTCGGCAACACGTCACGATGACGTGTTGCCGAGCCGGCCGTGGTCGCGTCAAGTTACCCGTTGTGTCTCCGCTCGGCAGCTCATCACGGCGCGGCGCCAGCTGTCCTCCCTTCGCCGCTCCGTTTAAATTCGCTCCCGAGAAATCCGCTCGCGCGACGAAAGTAAAATTTCGGTTCTAGACTCAGAAAAATGTCTTCTTTCGAACGAAACGAAGAAAAAAATCGTTTCACAGCGGTGAACCCATAGACAGGTCACACGCAAGGATGGAAGAGGCGCATTCTGAATATCCAGGGAGGTTGGGGAAGAGCGGAGGAGCGTAGCTTGGGATCGTTGGCTTGGGCTGCTGCCATGGCGGTGAAATCGGTGGTATCCGGAAGGGGTTAAATAGCAGAGACAGGGGTGCGGGATAGAGCGTCAGCTGCGGCGTTACCATGAGCGCCAGCGATTCACTGGTAAATTCCGCCACGAAGGCCCGTACTTCCCGTGGGGTGAGGGAGGACCGATTTGAGTGAATGGAGTAAATCAGGGATTTGTGATCGGTCCAACATGTGTTGGAATTCGTCTCTTGCCTATGTTAAATTTCTCAGGAGCGAGGAGTCTTGGTTGAGAGAAAACAGGAGGATCCGTGGTCTCGGTGTGGTAGGAGACATTGTGCTTCATTAAGCGAAGGTCGTTGGACGGTGTTGTGAGTTCAGGGAACTCAGCAAGAATGTAGATGGTCTGGGGCTGCGGGAATAGGGAATGCGAGTCGCAATTCCTGGCTCGGTAAGCGCCGTTTGTCCATCAGTCAAAGTGCGGTGCCGCATGTTGACGATGAGGTTGAAATGTGTGAGAAAGTCAGCTCCGATGATAGGATAGGAGACATCCGCGATGAGGAAAAGCCATCGGAATGTTCGTCCAAGTCCAGCGTTAGAGAACGTTTACCGTATGTTGCAAAACTGGTCTTATCGGCTGCCTGAAATGGAGGACCGTGATGGGGAGAACGGCCGTCGAGTTTTGATGCAGGATGACGCTCACCACAGCGCCAGTATCGACGAGAAATCGCATGGAATGGCGGTCAGTAATGAAAAATAGGCGACCTTGGGAAGAACCAGCAGCAGCGGTAGTTTCTGGTTGCCGGTGTTAGCATTCCCCCAAAATATGCATGGCTACTCACATTTGTTGGCCGCTTGCACGAAATTGGCGTTATACCAACCAAGTTGGTAACGCTGCAGGCGGAGCGACGAAGAGCGGTAGCGGGGAGAGCGTGGTCGACGGTATAGGGACTGTGCGGCAAACTGGTGGCACCGCAATGCGGCCTCCGGAGAAAGTACCTTGCGTGATAGCCGCCGAGTAGCCAGCTTTGTTTACATGTGAAGTGCGGACATCTTTTTTTGCCACAGCATCGCTAACTGTGCCAGCACCTAAAAGAACTCTTCATTAGGGACCAGATGCTTAATTTCTCGTGATTTCTACGCTTCCAATACCAGCGTTTGTGACGCGCCATAATAGCGTTTGTGTGACGCGTGATGCCATAATAGCGTTTGTGACGCGCGTTCGGCCATTGCATGAGGTGTGCACAACATGAGTGAATATATTCTATTCCTTTTGTTCTAGTTTCAATGAAACTGAATGAGGACCTGCAAAATGATCAATGATTTACAGTTGCCACTTTCGTGACGGTGAAACGCCGCTGGATATCACCGTCAAATGCACCGACCAAACGGCAACCTATTTCGAGATAATGATTGAGGTTTTTCATCGCCAGTGCCCAGAGCCGATATTGCTCCCGGTATGATGAGTCTCACAGTGAGAACAGAAGTTCTACGTTGTCCAAAAGATTTAGTATTTACTCACCGACCATTTCACAGCTGTCGTCCCGCAAGCCTACGGCGGTAGCCGAGGTAAAAACTCATATACTTTCTTCTTTGAGGATCTCTTTAGCGTTATTGTATCTGAAGATACTGGAAAAACTGCAGTACAAGTTCAGGCAATAAGTTGTGACCCCACGTGTTTATTTGTATGGATAAAACGGACGCACGATGTAAATTTCAGTGACGAAGCTATGCGTGTGCAAAGACGACAAAAGGAATACAAGAACAAGACTCAGTCAAAAACATGATATTACAAATGGCTGGAGTCAGAGGAATACACGTATATGCCTTCGCTAGCAAGCCAGGATTTTGTGAGGAGTCAAGTAACCATCCTCTCGACGTATCACTTACAGGTGTTTTCACCGGACAGACGCGAGTGGCTGTTCTCCTTCCGTACTGTTAGATGCATTAGAAATATGGTGGTTGTTTCTGTGCAGTTTGTCTCCATTCGCTTCGTTCGCGCCCCAGAAAGGTTCCCCATTATTTGCACTTCGAAATTAGCCCTTCTAATTACGGCGGTCGCCAAGCAAGCTACGGTTCCACTTGAGAATGCATAGAACGGGCGGCGTTGTATCACGTCGGATGCGTCCAAGACCGCCACTGGCGGCGCTGTCGCGACGGAGCAGCGCGCCCCCTTTAGGTGTCGCACGGTCCCTATACTGCGGCTAGTTCGTGGGGAAGATATGCAACTTGAAGCTGGTGGGGGCGGAACAAGGGGGTGCCGATAGGGGGTGCAGAAGCGCGACAGTGGACTTGATCCCGCTGAGCGTGGCAGTTAGAACAACAGGCGGGAGGGGTAGACGAAGGTGCAAGGATACGCAGCGAAGCAACTGGAGGGACATTAACGAAAGGAGGAGTGGCTTTCACAACTAATAAAATCGACTCGAATCCTGGTAAAATAGCGCGTCCACAACAAGCACTTCACCTTGCTTGCAGGGCACCGTGCACCCATCTCTTTTCAGAAAACGCGATAAACTTTATTTTTAATCAACATTTCGCGCTACAGTACTTTTCTTTCACACGAAAAGGCGTACATAATGCGGAGATTACTTACTTACTTTTCAAGTGACTTCCTAGCTTCACAAATACACACACCCACACATATTTTTCATACACACAACGAGCGTCGCCTATACAAACTCCCAAAAGTGTCTTCCCAACCACAAAAATGCACATTATTCCTGAGGTCAATAATTTCGAACGACAAAATACGAAACACACACCGGCTGTCTCTCATTTAGAGAATCATCGGCTGTTAGAGGTCAGTGGCAAGAGCTTTCTATGACTAACGAATGAAGGATTGATTGCACGAGTACAGAGCCCAGTAAAACGCCGCGACCGTTCATGAATCTTGGGACGAGTTTGCTCACCGGCCACCTACGCCACCACTTCGACATCATTGGTTTATAGGCGCTTGTTGGACGGCGCTGCGGTCGCTTGATTGACATCGACACACGTGGCGATTTCGGGCGTAGCGGTGTGGTACTGACGCCGTGGGTGCGTTCGAATAGTCTCATATGCGCCACCGCACAGTGTAAGTGGCGCCGTAATGGTGCGTCATCTGAATTCCCCACAGGCGCACATGTGCGTCACAGAAGGCGCATTTTAGGAAAGACTCATCCGATGCAGACTTGGTTATGAGATTAGAGACTAATCGATTCGAATCCTGGTAAAATAGCGCGTCCACAACAAGCACTTCACCTTGCTTGCAGGGCACCGTGCACCCACCTCTTTTCAGAAAACGCGATAAACTTTATTTTTAATCAGCATTTCGGGCTACAGTACTTTTCTTTCACACGAAAAGGCGTACATAATGCGGAAATTACTTACTTACTTTTCAAGTGACTTCCTAGCTTCACAAATACACACCCCCACACATATTTTTCATACACACAACGAACGTCGCCTATACAAACTCCCAAAAGTGTCTTACCAACCACAAAAATGCACATTATTCCTCAGGTCAATTATTATCGAACGACAAAATACGAAACACACATATGCGCCAGTGGTACAAAGGACAGCGCGTCTTCGCGCAGGATGTAATAGGAACTTCCACGCAGACGACATCAGCTAAAAACAAACAAAGCAGCTCATAAATGAACATTGCCATTGCGTACAGAAAGACATCGAGCTCGATGCAGTAATAAAAAGAGACGAATAACCTAGAATTAGAATTCATTGCCTCTTGCTTTATTCACTTGCACCAAAATATTTTGAAACAATACTACAGCAAATGAGCAAAGAATACATCTGCATTCGCTATACACACAGGACCCCTAAGCCATTTTTAAACCAAACGAGATTGCATGTATTCATTAGTATGCCATAATAATCGTAACAAAAAAAGAAAGGAATGCATGTTCGCTATACATCCAAGAGAAAACGGTGCCGTGCTTTTGCGCAGCAATTATGATACAGAAGGGAGTTCACTTATTTCTGCTTTTATTTCGTTGCACCCATATATTTTGCAAGGATACAATAGAGTGGAACGGGTAAATGTGAACATCATTCGCTACACGCTGTAGCTCTCATCATTTTTAAACCAAATCAGTTGACATGTGTTCATAAGGATACGACCTTTCACTAAATAGGTAAGTTGCTAATGACACTCACAAAATTGTGATCCCAACATCATTGACTGTAAGCTTCAGTGCCAACAGAGCAATGCGCGCCCATCAACATGCCTTGGACTCACTTCGCACACATACGATACCTTTCTGAATATATCCTACTGCCACCGGAATGAAATGTTTATCGCAAGCATAATCATCTGCTTCGCATCGTATATATATATATATATATATAGACGCCAAAAGAGCCTCACTCTCGTCGTGTTAAAGGAGCATGGAAATCATTTGGAACATATATTTTTGACCGCTTGATATGAACATACTACCTTCAAAAACTGTCACGCAAAATATTTCCTTCGAAAAGCGCGAATTTCCTAAGAAAATTAGTTTGCAAGAATGCGCTCCGCGGCGACAGTCTCCCCCAAGCCGAGTCTGGCGTGTGGTGACGTCAGGCGGCCGAGCACTTCATTGGCTGCTGGAAGCGTCCAGCAGCCAAGCGTCGAATTTTGAACATCGCGGTTCACGCACACGCTGGCACACCTAGCGTCAAACCAAGAAAACGTACGCATATATAGAAAACTCATCTGGTCATCCCACTGGGATGACGTCAATCGCCCATGCAATCAGCGCGCAGAATGCCGTCACGTGATCGAGCACTACAACAACAACTTTCAGCAAGAACCAGCATTTTTAAGCCGATATACTGTTGTCACAATGTCTGGAAATAAAAAGTATGTATATACCTCGAAATCTGCGACCTGTTTTATAACTGCGATAATCCAATTAGCGACTTCCGTGGAAAGAAGAACTGGCTACGAGGCTACGAGCTACGACCACTTTCGGGATCCAGCGCGCTCTTTCACAGCGTTAGTGTAGTGTGTGTATTTCCAAGTTTTCTTTATTTATATCTTTTGGGACAACGACCAATTTATCGAGGTACACAGACTTCATTTGACATGCCTCGGTTGTGTCGTCAAAGCGAGATTTCTCGGCGGGCATTCAGTTCCGTACGATACTGCGCGTTCAACCGCAGCGGCAGGTATGGTTGGCAGCGGATTTTGCCAATCGTATTTGAAGACTGCAGACTATGAGACGGACCCCTCAGTTTGAGTACAAAGAACCTCCGTCTACAGCAGTCTGCAGTGCTTTCATTGAATCTATCTTCCAAGACTGTTGCATCTGGACGTGACGAGGTTAGTGTCTTCTGTATAATTTATACAGGGATTACTCTCCTTGTGAGAATTACGTTGTGGCATGCAGATGTTAGGAGACCATTTACGCAACAAAGAAAAATAAGCATTAAAGAAAACTGAAGTTTACGCACTACAGTGAACCCCCGTTATTATGACCATGGTCGTTCCCGAATATTCTGGTCATAACGCGGAATTGTCATATTAACGGGGGGGATTTGCAGAGGTTTCACTGCATTGTTCCCCAGGAGTATGGTCGTAAAGCGCGTATGTCAGATTATCGGGGGTCATATTAACGAGGGTTCACTGTAAATCGAAAGAGTTGAGTTTGAGTTTGATTATAGAAAAAAAAACGGAAGATATTGAATTCGTCACTGACGAATTCTGCTACTCCCAAAACGAAATGAAATGAATGAAAGGAGAAAGAAAGCTGAAAAGATGAAAAGGTAAAAATAGAAAGACATCACCCCACCCAGTCACCGAACTGTACGTCCATATGCGTAGCTACATCCCCTAGAAGTGAGCTCAAGTGCAAGAAACTAACAGGAACGGGGAACTCGACGACACATGCCTAGAATGCCGTCCTAAAATACAGATTCCATCTCACTGCTCACTATGAAGTTGACAAGCGCTGACAACGCCGCATCTCTCTTCCCGGGTTCCCATACACCTAGAACCTTGACTATATCGAAGGTTCTATTGTCCAAGCGGTCTAGAGCAAACGTCAATGTAGCCCTTTGGGATGCATATCTTGTGCAGTGCATAACGATGTGTTCCGTGTTTTCCACAGATGCACACACTGGACAGTTTGCTGAACTAGCCCTGCCGACTTTATGGAGAAACTGTTGACCATACGGAACGTTAAGGCGAAACCGATGCAAGAGTGTTTGTATAGGTCGCGGTATGCTGGACGGAACACGGAATTTCAGCTCCGGGTCAATCTGATGAAGCAAGGATGACCGCCTGTCTACTTGTAACCATTGTCTTCTGCAAATATCTTCTGTCAGCAATTTCAACATGTGCTTCACATCTGACGTGGAATATGTCACCGTGTGTTCCGTTGACGACAGGTGCGCTATATCCGCCATCTCATCTGCAGCTTCATTACCCCGTATGCCAACATGTCCAGGAATCCACTGAAGCAGTATGTCGTGGCCAGTATCTACTGCTTTCTTGTATGCGATGAGAATGTCCCGTACTATTGGCGCCATACAGCCACTTCCCAAGAATGATATTATGGCTTGGAGGCCGGCCTTTGAATCGCAATATATGACCCATTGCGCGGGCTCCTGGCGTGCGGCCACATACTGCATGGCAAGCTGCATGGCTACCAATTCCGCTGCTGTCGACAATATTCTGTGGGAAAGCCTTGCTATTCCTTCTCTACTATGCTGTGGTACAACAAACGCTGATGAAGACCCAGACGTTGACGTCGACCCGTCTGTGAAAATTGCGGTCCTGGCACGATGGCTCTCCAGCAGAGACAGACAGTACTGTTTCAACACTGGAGATGGTAGTGAAGCCTTTTGGTGATATACACCAGGAACAGTCAGCGCGATACCAGGAAGTTGCAGTGTCCACGGAGGATCGACCGCCGTTAATGTCAACTGTGCTTTTGGTAAAGCACTGCGATATGGAGCTATCACGTTGATGAATTGCGAATTTCGACGTGCCACCTTCCTTGCAATGGGGTGTTTGTGATGCCGCGTGCATAGACGAACGTAGTGCCGCACTGTTTCCTGCGTCCTCAGTACATCTAATGGAAGTTCTCTGGCTTCTGCTGTAGTTAGGACATTTGAAGTTGCACAAGGTACACCGAGGCAGACTTTTAAGCTTTTCGATAATACGCTTTGCAGTGTCCTCTCTGACGTGTCGCTTATTCCGTGCAGTACGGGCAAATGGTAGGCCATCACCTGCCGAATGAGTGCTTTATGTATGGCGAGAAGAGACGCTGTCGACATTCCCCAGCTGGAGCCGCTGATACGCCGTAGGATGTTGATACGTGCGTCAGTCCTTTGCTTGAGGTGTTTAATGTGCGCAGCCCACGAGAGCTGCGAGTCGATTATTACTCCCAAGAACCGGTGATGAGACAATCTTCTTATTGGCTGGCCGTCAAGCTTCAGTTGAAAAGTCTTCATTTTCCTTCGACTGATGGGAAGAAATACAGTTTTCTCGACTGATATATCCATGCCCCTCTCCGTTAAGAAGGAGACCGTACAATCTAAGGCATTTTGAAGGCGCTGCCGCAATGCGGGCATCTGCACACCAGAGCACCATATGCAGATGTCGTCGGCGTACATACTAATGTGCACGTTCTTCGGCAACCGTTGCGGCAGGTTCGCCATGACCACGTTGAACAGCAGGGGACTCAACACGCCGCCCTGTGGCACCCCGCTTGTGAGGCCATGACTGTCACTATTCCCGTCTTTGGTTTGCACATACACGGACCTCCCTTCAAGGTAGTCTGCGATCCACCGTAGAGAGCGACATTGTATTCCTAGGCTATACAGATCATATAGGACGTGGCTGTAACTGACCGTGTCGTACGCCCTTTTGATGTCTAAAAGTGCTGCCGCTGTCGTGCGACCAGGGCGCGCGTTCATGTTCTACGAAGGTCCAGGTCTAGTACGCTGTCCATAGTGCACCTGCCCTTACGGAAGCCAGACATGCATTCTGGAAGCAGCTTTTGTGTCTCGATGACCCATTCCAGTCGACTTAGCACCATCTTTGCCATTACCTTGCACACGCAACTCGACAAGCTAATTGGCCTGAAGGATGCCATATTTCCCGGGGAGATTTCCCTGGTTTCAGCAAGGGCACTACTCTGGAGATTTTCCATATCGCAGGAAGTTTACCCTCATTCCAGCTCTTATTGATTAGACTTGATAAAGTCTTCTGAGCGTTGATGTGTAGGCTACCTATATGCTTGTAGGTAACGCCGTCGGGACCTGGCGACGATTTGCATCTTCTTGAACTTGTTGCGGCGTCAAGTTCTGCTAGGCTGAAATCAGCATCCAAAGCCGCACACCGCGCGTTATCGGTCAACACAGTACTCCGTTTGTCATTTCCCAATGATACATGATATGCAGTTGCCGTGGATGATAGAGACGGCCTAGTAAACAGTTTGCAAAATTCATTTGCGGTAGACCTCTCATCAGTATCGTGATGAATAGCCAGAGCCCTGAGAGGGTAAGATTGCGAGTTTGCTGTCCCAAGCGACCGGACTACCTGCCATACACGCGTCATGGATGTGAATGGCGAAAGTGTGGAGCAGAAAGACCGCCACTGTTGCCGAGATAATCTTTGTAGGTGACGCCGTATTATACGCTGCAGCCGGCATGATTCCCGATAGTCGTCTGGGTTTCCGGATCGTCGGAATCTCCTTTCCGCTCTGCGTCGAATCGCACGAAGCCTTTCGTATTCCGCACCTACGCGTGTGTAGGTATCGGGAACCGTGATAGCTTTAGATGCAGATTCCGCGGTTTTTTTCACCGCAGCTGCAAAATCTTCAGCTGTATCTGTAGCTGCGCGGGCGATATATCAAAAGATATACTGTACAATTCCGGGTGTTGTTCAGAATGCAGCCATGCCAATGCAGTAAGCACCATCCACAGTACGTGAAGTGAAGCTGTGTATTCCGCATCTATAGGTGTAACATTTCAATTGTCACAGCAGTGTGCACCAATGTAGTTCATGACTTCATTGGACAAGATGTGGAACCAAATGTTGGAAATACAAGGCAGGGATCAGGTACAAGTTTTCTTCTATTTGTTTTGCTTATAATATGCAGCATACTGCACATAGTAAAGAAGGGCTCTGGATTCTCAACCAACGCAGTTGAAATCCATAGTTTACCCCAAGCTGTACTATTGTTGTCTAATCTGGGGAAACACCACAGAGGGCAACTACGATAAAATTGCAGTGCAAAAAAAAAAAAGAAAGAAAGAAAGCCTGGTGTACGACAACCATGTCTACAGGTGCAATGTGCTGGACCCTCGTTGCAAAGAGGCCCACCAGGGGTGTCACTACAATCCATCCAGCCAGCCAGCCCCTCAGCTCCTTCAAGACATGCAAAATACAGTAGACAAAGTGTTCACTTGGAAATCAGACATTTACACAAAATTGCGTTGCAAATTCAGGATCTTTTAGCGCCATTCCAAACACTTGCCATTACGGTATGAAATCCATCACTGTACCACCTTACAAGGTTCCACTGCTACGGACCAACTACGGAAATCAGCAGAAACCGTTCCTTTTCCGAACAATTTTTTTCAACTGATTGGAAATGGCCTTCCTGTGTCCAGTTTCAAAACAGAGTTACACAGACTTGTCGATGTCTTATTAGAGACAGGCCACTCTGTTATATATCGTTGTGTGTGTGTGTGTGTGAAAATGTGCACTGCTCGGTGCAATTGTGTATTTTATTTATGTGGTTGTGATTTGCTGTATGCTCGTAGTGGTGGTATCTCAGTTATCACACACTGTATTGGTGCTAGGCACCTCCTCAGGCTGATGCCTTTCGTGTCTGGTAGCCTGATTTAATTTTCTATGAAATGAGATCCTCATAAATATCTATGGTTTTTTTAACAATGTTAGGGTGATGACTTCATGGAAGTGGAAGGAACAGGAGAGGAAGACATCTGCAATGGTCATGAAAGTTGTCCGTCAGGTACGGGGCCAATTTCTTTTACAAATGTGGCATATTGCGTGAAATTGTTACTAACAAAGTTTTTTTGTTCCCTTTAAAGGAATCTACAGGTGGTGAGGACGCGTAAGGACTTGACATATATCAATACAACTTAGATCTGCCTGTTGCACGTGAGATGTGTGACTCTACTTACACACACAAGCTTCTGCAGGTTCGATGCATGTATATTTTGAAACATCAAAGACAGAGTGCTAAAAATATATCTGATGGTGAAAAATTGAGCAGCTCATTGCAGTAATTCTACCTATTTTTTTTCCAGCATTTTGGGAAATATATAGTGATCGCAAGATTACCTGTGTTGTACTGCTAGACCATCTGCTATTGGAGTTCCATGTCCTAGTTATTATATATATAATAGCTGTTTGAGGCTATTACTTATTTATTATGCAAGTTTTGTGCCTGTGAGTTCCTGCAAATGTGCTCTGCGGTGATCATACTGGACAGAGAGCTATGCCTGTATAATAACAGTGACTAATGTTCGCCTGCCCATAAACGTATTCCTAGGGTACATCCGCACCCTTGGAAGTCACTGGAGAGGCGTGTTAGCTTAGCTCAATTGATAGGAGCCCTGCATCGATAATACAGAAGATGTGGGTTCAAGTCCTACTACTGGCTAACCTATCCAGCGACTGCCTTCTTTCATCATTCATTTCTTAGGCACTTGATGCTTTGTATGTATTTGTCCTTTCTGGGTGTTCCAGTCTCAGAACATCAACTGCCATGTTCGAAAGAACTGGAATATGCCTCTGCAATCTGGAACCCATCCCAACATCTCTTAATCGACAAAGTAGAATTTGTACAGAACCGCACGGTTTGTTGCTCGTGATTATCATCCTTTTTCCAGCGTCTCAGCGATTAAAGCCGATCTCTTTGTTACTCCTTTGATTACCAGATGAAACCAGACTCTCTGCGCCAGCTGATGGTGTCAAACTGGAATGACCTTCCTGCCCACATAGCATCAGTACAAAATATATCGTCATTTATTTCCAAGTGCGATGATCATTTTCAGATCGAATGAATTTCTTTGTGGTGAGTGAACGAATTTTGTGTATTTTTGTGTACATCATTTTGATATTTGTCTTTTTTTGATACAAACCTCCCCCCTTTATGTAAATCCCTTCACAAGGGTCTTTAAAGTAAACAAATGAAATGAAGAACTTGGTGATACTTTCATAGTTGGAGCATTTTTAATGCATATTTTAAAACAGTGGCTGCTAAAAATGTGTCAGACACCATTACAAAGCCTGCCGTCTGTATCAAGTGAATCATGATTTTCCCCAGAAGCCCTATAATGTATGACGCTGCATCACATATGCTATTTTGGAACAATCTCTGCAGACATATTATGAAGATATTATCTGAGTGCCGCAATAAACTATATGAACCACATTTCATGTTACAACATGCCTATTTGAGTATTTGAGCAGCCCAAGATACAAAGCTTGATACATCCTACTCGAACTGGGTGCGCACTTTGCACACAAAAGGAAGATTGAGAATGAAAAAATGGCTAGGAAGCAAGCGAGCTGGGGTTTTACATCATGCATGGAAGATTGAGGTTTTCGATAGTCAACTTGTGTAGTGAGCACTTCTGGAGGACTGAGAGCAGGAACCGGAGGTCACACACAGGGTAACCTTCATAACAGTCTGATTTACTTCCACATAACGATCATTAAAATACTTGAGGTGCTTAAACAATACTACTTGGGTGCTATCAGACAGTAAGAGTTCGAACAACACATACGACATACTGACTGAATGGGTGGACAAAAGGATGCTCAAGAACAGGATTGGATTTGTGTCTGTGATGGAATTGAGAGCCCAATGTAATTATTACCAGGCAGGAGCAGGTTGGTGCTTTGTGCCAGGGATCAGCACAGTGGTTTATCCGGAATCTCAAACATGGAGGGGTGTTGAGAAAACTTGGGGGGAGGGGGGTCATTATTATAGTTACATCATTACCGACATGTGTCTACAGCTGAAATTGCAAAGGGCACCCCCTGTACGGGGTACTTCCACCTGGTATCTTGGGTATTTAAAGCATGTTACTATGGGAAAGGCTTTGCGTATCCTGTTCATAGCGCAGACTGGTACAACGATTCTCTTGTTTTTTTTTTTTTTTAATTCCGTGTTAGCGCCGCGAAGCAACTGTGGCTATGAGCGGCGTACAGACATGGGCAGATGGAGAGAGGACAGCAGGAAGGAGTGGGGGACAGGGGGGTTAGTATGCGTCCTGGGCCGACTTCAGGGGGAACTGTGCCGACATTCGTCTGGAAAGTCTTCGGAAAACCCAGGGAAAACCTCAGACAGCACAGCCGGTGACAAGATTCGAACCCGTGTCACCTCCCAGTCTCGGCGTGGACCATCTCACGAACTGTTGGTATGTAGTGTATCTATGTCCTGTACGAGACACGCAAGCTTTGAACAAAGCTAAAGCTAGTAGGACGCCAAGTATTAATTCAGCTGCACTCTTTCTGAATAAGTGACGAACAATAACGAAAAGTTCAGAATAACTATTTTGTACTGAAACCAACCAGAATGATTGTGCATGAGACACGCTACTTACTTGTAAATATGAGCGCTAGGTTCGTGCTGCCCTCGAAGTTCTAAATGTGCTACTTTAAGAGCAGCTCCTTGCAACATAAGCACTCGACTTCTTTCGGCATTATTATGCAGAACCACTCCGTCCCCTTTACACGGCGCCGTCAAACACGAAATTTACACAAAACTGTTCATGTGCTTCATCGTGATGGATGCTGAAAGCTCATCTAACAGTCTGTCGTTGGAACTTCCTCTTCATGCTGAAGTCGATTCGCGGCTCAACATTTCAAAAGCAAGGCCTCCAAACTCTGCTGCACGTAGCAGGTGAGCTGCTGAAAGGTAGCTGAAAAGCTGACTTGTTGACTCCGCTGTGCTTCCGCGTCCATATTGAAAAAGCACCCAGCAATACGGAAGTTGCGGAAACCACCCGAACTTCCGGTGTGGACATTCCACCAATAAACGTCGCGGGTGTTTTACGTCATACACATGGGAAAACTACTGCATAATAGCTAGAGTTTTGCGCTGATCGCACGAGTTGAGGGCAGAAATCGAAATCGGTTTTCGGCTCCTTGTTTGGAATAATTGGCGTTTCCGCAGAGACGAAATGTTTCAGTTGTAACTCGGAGGCACCATGTAGGTTCGTTATCCATACAAACAAAGGCATTGACCAACGAGGGCAGAGTGATTTCTCTTTCTTTATTTATTTTATTCTTTCTTCAAGTTTTTTTTACTTTGAACGAGTCATCTAAATTTAACATGTCTGCTTTGCCGGTGTTAAAGTGATGAAGCAGTGCGCCCGAACCGCGTCCCCACGCGGGCCCGTTCTCGCGGTTTGAACACGGTGACGCAATCGCGCGCGCAATCCTTTACCGATTCCCCGTGCGAGCGGACAGCGGCAAAACAGACATGTTAAGTTTAGATGACTCGTTCAAAGTAATAAAATTCGAAGAAAGAATAAAATAAACAAATAAATAAAAAGCACTCTGCCCTCGTTGGTATCAGTCCCTACGTACTGTTTAAAGGGTCTCTGACCAGAACCTGGTCGATGTCTTCGTTTGTATGGAATGTATTTAGTCGTATCATATATATGCTGCACACACAGGCACAATACTGTTCACTAATTAAAGACACCTCAGCACAATCGGAACAGAAACCACAACTGCGTATGATCCACCTCAACCCGGGCCGTCACGGCAACACAGAGGCCTAGCCACACCTTTTACTCTGTCCGCAGTCTTGTTTTATGTAAAACGTACGAGACAAATCATGTAAGAACACAAGTTAATGCCAAACGCAAATAAATAGCAACAGCGTCTCAGTCAGTTTGCCACGATTCCGGAGCTAGCAGACGATTCTGGCGGGGGGGGGGGGGGGGGGGGCGGACGCTTCCAGCAGTCAATGAAGTGCTCGGCCGCCTGACGTCACCACACGCCAGACTCGGCTTGGGGGAGACTGTCGCCGCGGAGCGCATTCTTGCAAACTAATTTTCTTAGGAAATTCGCGCTTTTCGAAGGAAATATTTTGCGTGACAGTTTTTTAAGGTAGTATGTTCATATCAAGCGGTCAAAAATATACGTTCCAAATGATTTCCATGCTGCTTCAACACGACGAGAGTGAGGCTCTTTTGGCGTCTCTTAAGATATATATATATATATATACGACGCGAAGCAGATGATTATGCTTGCGATAAACCTTTCATTCCGGTGGCAGTAGGATATATTCAGAAAGGTATCGTATGTGTGCGAAGTGAGTCCAAGGCATGTTGATGGGCGCGCATTGCTCTGTTGGCACTGAAGCTTACAGTCAATGATGTTGGGATCACAATTTTGTGAGTGTCATTAGCAACTTACCTATTTAGTGAAAGGTCGTATCCTTATGAACACATGTCAACTGGTTTGGTTTAAAAATGATGAGAGCTACAGCGTGTAGCGAATGATGTTCACATTTACCCGTTCCACTCTATTGTATCCTTGCAAAATATGTGGGTGCAACGAAATAAAAGCAGAAATAAGTGAACTCCCTTCTGTATCATAATTGCTGCGCAAAAGCACGGCACCGTTTTCTCTTGGATGTATAGCGAACATGCATTCCTTTCTTTTTTTGTTACGATTATTATGGCATACTAATGAATACATGCAATCTCGTTTGGTTTAAAAATGGCTTGGGGGTCCTGTGTGTATAGCGAATGCAGATGTATTCTTTGCTCATTTGCTGTAGTATTGTTTCAAAATATTTTGGTGCAAGTGAATAAAGCAAGAGGCAATGAATTCTAATTCTAGGTTATTCTTCTCTTTTTATTACTGCATCGAGCTCGACGTCTTTCTGTACGCAATGGCAATGTTCATTTATGAGCTGCTTTGTTTGTTTTTAGCTGATGTCGTCTGCGTGGAAGTTCCTATTACATCCTGCGCGAAGACGCGCTGTCCTTTGTACCACTGGCGCATATGTGTGTTTCGTATTTTGTCGTTCGATAATAATTGACCTGAGGAATAATGTGCATTTTTGTGGTTGGTAAGACACTTTTGGGAGTTTGTATAGGCGACGTTCGTTGTGTGTATGAAAAATATGTGTGGGGGTGTGTATTTGTGAAGCTAGGAAGTCACTTGAAAAGTAAGTAAGTAATTTCCGCATTATGTACGCCTTTTCGTGTGAAAGAAAAGTACTGTAGCCCGAAATGTTGATTAAAAATAAAGTTTATCGCGTTTTCTGAAAAGAGGTGGGTGCACGGTGCCCTGCAAGCAAGGTGAAGTGCTTGTTGTGGACGCGCTATTTTACTAGGATTCGAATCGATTAGTCTCTAATCTCATAACCAAGTCTGCATCGGATGAGTCTTTCCTAAAATGCGCCTTCTGTGACGCACATGTGCGCCTGTGGGGAATTCAGATGACGCACCATTACGGCGCCACTTACACTGTGCGGTGGCGCATATCAGACTATTCGAACGCACCCACGGCGTCAGTACCACACCGCTACGCCCGAAATCGCCACGTGTGTCGATGTCAATCAAGCGACCACAGCGCCGTCCAACAAGCGCCTGTAGTGTTGTTATTTAGAACATTTTGGATTAACGTGATGGAAGACGACGATGAGGAAGGGATAGCGTGAGCGCGTGCAGGGGAACATTTTGGTCATTCTTCGTTTGAGCAATAAACTGGTCGGAAAGTCTCTGGTTTCGTCCGGTGTTCTGACTCTAATGGTCTTCAGGAGACTCCAGGACACTACAAATTCTGGCGACGAAGGTTCAGACTACTGAAGCAAGCAACGCATTCAGGAAGCCCACGAGACGAAAGAAGCACAGAGAAGCCTAATAGAACGCCAGCCATGGAGACGTTCTTGCCGACCTTCCCGCCCTTCAACCCACATAGCGACGTTTCATCACTCTCACCGAGATGGCTGAAGTGGATTGCCCGCTTCGAAAACTTTCTGCTAGCCGCAAACATCACAGATCCAGCCCGAAAGCGAGCGATGTTACTGCATTACGCAGGTGAAGAAGTCTACGATGTGTTCCAGACGCTGCCCAACACCGGAACAGACTTTGATACCGCTGTCACGCGGTTAAAGGAACACTTTGCCCCCAAGAAAAATGCTGTCTTTGAACGTCACATCTTCCGCCAAGCACGGCAAGATGCTGGAGAAACGCTTGGACAGTTCCAGGTTAGGCTCCGCCGGCTCGCAGCAACATGCGAGTTCACGGACATAGAGAAAGAACTCGTTTCCCAGATCATTGAGGGCACCACGTCTCATAAGCTACGCAGGGCAGCACTGCGAGAAACCGATATCACTCTAGAGAAACTCCTCGCGCTTGGAAGCAGCATAGAAACTGCAGAGTTGCAGGCATCCAGCATCGAATCTCCATCTCAAACGTCTACAGTCCAGAAAGTTGACGCCAAGAAGCACGAGCGTCGTAGAACGCGCCGCAAGAAAACTGGCTCTGAACAGAGACAAACAGCTAAATGTTCGGGGTGCGGAGGAAGCTGGCCGCACAAGAACGGCAAGACACGTTGCCCAGCCTGGGAAGCAGTTTGCCACAACTGTGGGAGAAGAAACCATTTCGCAAAGTGGTGCAGAAGCGCCCGAGAGCCCAAGGAGAAGATACGCTCTTTAAAGCTCAGCTACGCCGATTTTCGAGTGTTACAGAATGGAATGGTACTCACACGATGTGTTCATAAGGGAACACTGATTATGTATGCAAAACAGTTATCCCAAACTCCTCGCGGTTTTCCGAAAAAGTGAATTTTTAGTTTCACTGACATCCCGTCTTGTGGCCCGCAAACCCTGTGTCGACGACACATTCGTGGTCTGCCCGCGCTCCGGCTTGGCATGACTTTTGGCTTGGTTTCTTCCGCCAAGCCGGCCAGTTTCTCCTGCCGAGCCGTCTGCTGCGCAGATTCACATTGGGGAAGTGATAAACAGTTCGCATTAGGGAGCCGGTATATTTCTGGACTTCACTAAACCCACGAGGAACGTGAGTTTTGCTTCCTTCGACTGCAAAGCATTTGCTAGGCCAGTACAGACTTCCTGGTGTGATTCGTGTTTTGTGCTGCGTGCCGAGAATGCGTGAGCGTTTTGCTCCCGTCTGCAAGAACACTTCAGCATGCAGTTCCAATGTTTCAAACCACATTTTTCCGAAAGGTGAAAGAGAAATCTATTGACTGCAACAATCGGTTACAACTTCGACTGGGTGCCACCTTCGAAAGCAGTGATCTGTTCATCTGGCTCATACGAATGTTACGGAAGCAATGCGCAACTTGTTTCACAAGAAGCCGAAGATGTCTCGTCCGGGATGCCGTGCCAACCTTATCTGCAGCAGGAGATTGCAGGGGCAGGACTAGGCAGCAGATAAAGGTAAGACGCTTAATGTTAGAAAAGTCAGTCATGCGGTGCAAATTGCATCACGTAGAAGAGAAAAATACGCTATCTGTCAGTTACTGCTTCATCCTTTGAGATTACGCCCCAGCGGATGTATTCTCAGTACAGATTTGGAATTGCCTTATTTGTTAAATGATTTCGCAGGCATTCTGGCACCACCGAAAAGCTTGCACTCCACGTCTCAACTATCCTCGTCTGGGTTTGAATCTGAAGGCTGTCACCAGTGCCAACCAGACGCCCCTTCAAAGTTCATCTGTTTTTGTTGACGGAACAGTGACACCTGGTACTGAGACATTTCATTTTCTGATTAATCAAGTGCATTCCACCACTTGTGCTCGACTTCTTGTGTTCGTATACCCTTGCTGTTGCTCGCTAGCTTAGGGCAACCATGCCTGAGGTGCCAGCGCTTTCAGAGTACATTTAAGCAGTATCATCGTATCACATGCACGGCAGCACATCTTGTGTATTTTGAGTAAGGTATAAATTCAATGTTCGCTCAGCTGTTGTATTTTGGTCACAAATAAGGTGTTCTTCCAGAGCGCTCAAGGGCAGTTCAAGCAGTTTCATGTGTGCAACAGCACATACTTTTTCTCAGTTTTGACTAAGGTAAATCGAAATCTTCCAGTTGATGTCTTTCGGTCATAAATCATGTTTTTCGAGACATTCAAACAGCATCATGTGTGCAACAGTACATACTTTTTCTCAGGTGCAGCAGAAGCTTGTGTTGCATTCAAGTGGTATCATGTATACAAAAACTAGTTTTATGCCTTTCTGTAGCTGCTGTACTAATATTGTGAGTACAGAGACATTCCTGCATAGCATATCGGAGCATCTTGTGTGCTATTGTTGGTATGATCTGCAACAGTATGTTGATAATGTTAATTATTCAATGACTTTAGCTAACATTTACATTCTTACTTCCAGGTAAACCTGTCACGCAGATGCCCTACCCCTTGGTATGCATAGTTCAAGATTGTACCGAAACAATCCACCTGGAGCATTATTCTTCAATTGGCAGTGGCATTACTATCACAACACACCACATACTTCATGTGTATGGTGCGTGTACAATGCATCAAACCTATTCTCATGTACAGACCAGCTGGTACGCAACTACAACATGAAACAACTGACACAGAGACCGTAAAGTCATGCCTTTTCCTCCACACCTCGGGTTTCATGTTATTATCCTCACATGCAGCTCAATTCGCCTGTGCTGTGCAGCATGAGCAAAAGCATATATTGTTTGTGGTCACATGACACGGAACATAAATACAGTGAAACCTTCCTATGTTGGACACCCGCAGTGCAGCCGAAGCGTCTCCTACGTATAGAGGTGTCCGAGTTACAGAATATGACGGCAACAAAAAATGGAAGAGATCACAGCTGTGAGAAATGTCCCCCTTCTTCAATTTAAGGTCCTTAGTGGTACCTGGTGGTGGTGCCTGGTAGTGGTACCTCTACCCACTCTTCACTGATAATTATTACTGATTTTACTATATTCAATTCCGTTCAGATTCTACTCAATGGCATTACATCCGGAGCTTTTCGAGCAGCAAGGACTTGTCTCTGAAGCGTCAGCCTACTTCTCATAGCTTTGGTGCAGTGCTCGTTCAAACGCTCTAGACAAACTGAAGACAAGTGCTCACGTAAAGAATTACAATGTAGACTGACAGCACTTGTTTTTGGACTTGAAAAACTAAAGCAACAAAATGCTGAGACCAGAATAGGGGAAAAAAGGGGCAAAAGTCAAGGCCACTGGCTCATTTTGGGTCTTTTTGGTGCAAAGATGGGCCGATATTGAGGTAATTTGGCCAGGGTTTTGTCCGACGTTGCAGGGAAAACCCTATCCTACTTCCAAGATAGGGAGGTGTCCGACATGGAGAATTTCGTCCCCATGTAGTTTGAATGGGAGCCTGCCCGTGCAATGAAATCATGTGGAGTTGTCCGAGGTAGGGAGGTGTCCGACTTTGGAGGTTTTACTGTACTACAGAGCATTCTACATCATGTAATCTAACAGTTGTTCACGTTTGGATATTTTAACCATGGAATTTACCCTGCATGCACCATACGATGTCCAAACACTAACAACTGCTAGAGAGCAGCATGTACTGTTTCCGTATAGCACTTCGTCCTGTGATCGGAAACAGTGGTGTCTTTTTCTGCTACAACCAGTAAACTACAGTAAAGATTTAGAAATACTGTGTCGTACCATAAAGCACTATGGGAAATGGCAGTTTGAAAAACTGGAGAAGACCCATTAGAATGGGGGACATGTTCTACGGTGAAATTTCTTACAGTGTGTGCTGTACCACGTAATGCACTGCAGGCCTACCACAGTATGGTAGCGCGCTGAATACTGATTTGCTCAAAAAAGGAATGTGTACGTTTCTTGTACTAACTCCCCATTATGCAAAGTAGTAGAAAAATGTTCTCAGCCAATGGGGAGGGAGAGGATATCATTCTGGAGTCTCGTTGACCTACAATGTGTCGTGTGTGAATGTCATTTTGAAGAGTGTAGGTGGTACAAGACTGTGTTCCCACATTCTTGGCAGTGTTGACTAATAACCATAATAAAGTAGAGGGTACATTTGTTGCTTCATATATTTGTGTCATGGCAAAGCATGTAGAGATACATCTTCCTCAACATGCAGGTGACAAAACTGCCTTTTACGCCTAAACTATGACAAATAGTTGTGTGTTCAGCACCACTAATCATGTGCCGGCCTCCATGACATGTCTGTGACATTCCAAAGTGATTAACATGTCCCATATATGTGTGCAATGCTGAAGATGACTGTGTACCTTCCATGGATTCTTGATTCAAGAAAAGTACTGTGTGATTTGCTAACAGCGCCTGGCTGTACCTTCACAATTCTACACAAAAATATGTAAAGTTTGCCGAAGGAAACATCATGAAGGTCCATAGCGAAAAACCCTGAGACAAGGGATAGGAAGGGACATACACAATGTCTCAACATAGTGTGTTTATGTCCCTTCTTGTATCTCCTCTTCAGGTCTCGCCATTATGGACACTATCACCAGCTCGCTTGCTGTTGAACCGTTCTTTCAACGATAAGGGTCACTTTCATGGACTGGATGGCAGCCAACATGCTGTCAATAAAAAGAATAATGGAAGGAGCTCAATATGATCCTTAGGCTGTGTGTGGTCATTGCTTTCTGACAAATGGTGACTTAGAATTTCAGGACAGTGCTTGCAGTGGTAGTATTCTTGTGTTCTCACCCTTGACGCCCATTGTGTGTCATCGGTCACCCGTAATCTGCTAATATGCACATAGCTCAAACAAAGTATATTTGTATTTCTTTGAATAGAGTTGGTACAGCACATTGTTTTTTACATGTTCTTTGGAAAATATAAATAAGTTCTCTACTCTGCAAGTCTCCTGTCAGCTCTACAGAGCAGCTTCGAATTTCACTAGAAGCCACGTGTGAAGCCTAGACCAAACTAGTGGTGAAGGTCCATATAGGTCATAGATAGATACTATTATTATTATTAGATCATATGTCAGGCTTAGGTCCTGGTTGGCAGCAACGCATTTGAATCTTATTAAAAATTGGTGCAGGAGGCGACCAACATAACTAAATACACCAACTGCCTCTCACAAATTTTGTGGTGTTATACTTTTGAAACAACATTAATATGCCGCAGTGGTCTTTTCTCTTTTGTTCCTTTTAACCTAGAAATATTAGGTCTTCGGCATCACCAGCCTTAGTTGCTGAGCATGGAGTTATTTACGTTGAGCACTGCAGTTTCATATTTGTTTCTCTGGACAAGCAAGCCCGCTTCCCCATTCTGATAAGAGTCTTTCAGCTTTGACAGGGCATTTGTGGACAAGAAAAACATTTGGACTATTGTGTATTTTGCTATGAAGTGCACCGTACCAGGCAGAGGACACCATCCACCATTTCCACTAAGGTTATTAAATTTGTGATAAAGTACATGTACCTTTTGTCACTGACTAATTTGGTGGCAAAGTTACTTGAGTGGCAGTTGTGCAATTTTAAGCACATGTTTAAAAAAAATAGGATATGGGAAGTGCTGACTTGGTGAACATGTGGAGTACCCAATATAATAATTGGGGGTTTACGTCGCGAGACAACTGAGTGTGGAATACACAGCACAGTGTAATGTTCCTTATTCTGGCAATGTTAGCATGGTTCAAGAAGTGGGAAATGTTGCACTACCCTTAATAACATCTGATGGGCCCAGCAAACAGGGTACACATACCCTGATTTGAAGACACTATGCCTAACTCAAAAGCAATATGAGATCGACCCGTACGTATAAATACGTATAAGGGCTCTCGACCTACATGCCGCGATGCGCTCTACGAGATAAACAACACACTACAAAATACATCCAACAGTTTTTGTGCGGGGCAACTCTAATGAGCACTTTTATATAACCGACGAATGGTTCAACGAATGCAGTTCGAGTAGTCACGATACATTCCTACGTCGTTCATTGCAGTCGCGCTATGATGCTGCACAATATATGTATCTCGTGTAACAAGCCTGGCAATCGCACGATGTGCATGGGCAGAAATACGGCCTTCTTTCTTTGAAGACCAGTCCTCTGCAGGTGTGTGCTCAAACGATCACAAAGTCTCACGTTGTTGCTCAATCGCTCCCATTCCTGCACTTGTAGTAAAAGCAGCAAACGGGTTGACGTGAATGGCAGCTGAACGGTTGAACTGCGAAGTTCTCGAGCACAGAATCACAATTTCACGCTGAAAATGATGTTGAGGTGAGTTCGCGGTTGTTGTTTCCATCGTTCAATAGTTCTCGGGATTACCTCGGACGAAACGCTCATCGTAGCCGGCGGCCATAACTGGATTTCCTCGCAAACGGGAGAAGACGCCAGGGAAGTCAGAGAAAGCCTCAGCTTTCATCCAATCAGACGCACGATTCTCTATCTACGTAGATGGAGCAGGTTTATCCCATCTACGTCACAAAAATGGCTGCGCCCATGGCTTGTTTTGGTTTCTTTGATGAATTAATTTTCGTAATAGGAAGACAAAATTGAGAAACGAAGGTGTGTATCGGGGGCAGTTGGATGTGCTCGTTCTGAATATCACAACCGTTTCAACACATCGGGAAATCGGCGTAGCTGACCTTTAACTACGTCGTCTGCGACAACAGAAGCGCTACGGCCTGCAAGTTCTGACGAGTCCGTTTTTCATGTACACGGCACGGCAAGCAAGCTCCCCACAGTAACGATAACATTAAACGAGAAGCCCCTGGAGTTCTTCCTGGATACGGGCGCAGGGGTCAACGTGGTTGGTGAGCGAACCTGGAGAACGCACTTGAGAGTCCCCTTGGAAGCAACTACTACTCGACTAGTACCTTACGGAGTACAGCAAGAGATCCCAGTAATGGGGAAGTTCACGGCAATGTTCAGCGCTAAACTGAGCAGCACTCGAGCAGAAGTGTATGTCGTCCAAGGACCACAGCCGTCGCTGCTCAGTTACAAGACAGCCAGGGAACTCATGCTGATTGACATCGTGCATGCGGTGGCTGAGCACACGTCGGTGGACGCTCGGAAGGAGTTTCCAAAGCTATTCGGTGGCCTGGGTCGGCTGAAGCAGTTTCAAGTGAAGTTGGAGATTTCGAGCGATGTTAGCCCGGTAGCACGACAGCATCGGCGGATCCCTTTTCGGATGAGAAAGGCGTTAGAAGCGGAGTTGGCACGCCTTGAAGCATTAGACATCATCGAGCACGTCACGGGGCCGACACCTTGGGTATCGCCAATCGTGGTTGTGCCTAAGCCGCATACTGATATGGAGCAGTCAGGATGTGTATTGACATGAGAGAAGCGAACAAGGCGATCGCTCGTGTACGACATGTTATGCCCACGATCGAGGACATCATCAGCATCCTGAACGGAGCAGCGTTTTTTTCGAAGTTAGATCTAAACGAAGGCTACCACCAGCTGGAGCTGGATGAGTCTTCGCGAGCCATAACCACGTTTTCCACCCACTGTGGGTTACGAAGATACAAGAGATTGCTCTTCGGAGTTAACGCAGCAGCGGAGATCTTTCAAGACGCCATTCGACAGATCCTACCAGATGAAAACGGAATTATCAACGTTAGTGATGACATTCTGATTTCCGGACGCACGATGGAAGAGCATGACCGAAGACTGCGTCTGGTCCTGATGAGCCTTCAAGATGTAGGGCTAACCCTGAACGGGAAGAAATGCGTGATTGGTGCACGCACGTTGAAGTTTTACGGACATGTGTTCTCTGCTGACGGAATCAGTGTCGACCCTGAAAAGGTAGAAGCGGTAACGAAGATGGCGCCTCCTAAGGATGCAACAGAGGTCAGGAGCCTTCTAGGCATGGTGAACTATTGCAGCCGGTTCATCCCTCGCCTAGCAGAAATCGCCGAACCGCTCAGAGCCTTAACGCGTTCCGAAGTTGAATTCCGAAGGACTGAAGACCACCAGAAAGCCCTGGACAAGATTAAACTCCTGATGTCTCAGTCTCAGACTCTTGCGTACTTCGACGTCAACAAGGAAACCTGCATCATCACAGACGCAGGACCCGACGGAATAGCTGGAATCCTGATTCAAGAGGCCAAAGATGGGAAAAGACCCAGCATCTTGGCCTACTACAGCCGAGCGTTATCGCCCACGGAGAAGAAATACCCCCAGATTGATAAGGAGATGCTAGCCATCGTGTCTACCGTCGAGCGTTTTCGAGTATACCTGGCGGGAGGAAAGTTCCTGGTGAAGACAGACCACCTGCCGTTAGTGTCCATACTGCGAAATTCCAGCGCCAAGCTTTCCGCGCGGTTGGAGCGGCTGAGCCTCAGACTTCAGCACTATGTCTTTGACATACAGCACATACCAGGCAAAGAAAATCCGGCAGATTATTTGTCGAGGCACCCGATCGTGGCAAGCGGAGAGGATAGTCCGACGCAAGAAACGAGCGCCGTAGAAGAATACGTACGCTTCGTACTGAACTCAGCTACGCCAAAAGCTTTAACGGCGCAAGATATTGAAAACGTGTACAAAGGAGACCCACAGATGGACCTGCTTATCACGGCCCTGCGCACGACAGACCAATCGTCTCTGGATTCATTGTGGAGGCATGAACTGTTGAAGCCTTTTTACCAGATCAGGGAAGAGTTGACTGTGACGGAGAGCAATTTGGTGTTGAGAGGGACAAGGCTTGTGATCCCAGGAAAAGCACAGATGGATATCGTGCGCCTCGCACACAGAGGTCACCAGGGCATTGTGAAAACTAAGCAGCTCGTCAGAGAAAAGGTCTGGTTTCCGGGAATAGACAAGAAGGTGGAAAGCGCCGTCAGGAACTGCGAAGCTTGCCAAAGAACAGTCGAAGAGAAAATGACTTCGCCGTTGATGATGACGCCTCTCCCAGGAGGACCGTGGCAGTCACTTGCTGCAGATTTTGCGGGACCTTTGCCTGGCAACAAGTACTTATTGGTCGTCGTGGATGAGTATTCACGATTTCCAGTGGTCTCAACTCTGTCTTCGCTGACTGGAAAAACGGTCATCGCAAAGCTTACTGAAATCTTCGCGGTACATGGAATACCGTACGTCTTGAAGACCGATAATGGTCCCCCATTTTTCGGCAAGGAGTTCGCAGAGTTTGCCGCACACAACGGCATCCGTCATCACCGCACAACACCGTTATGGCCTCAAGCGAACGGTGAGGTGGAGAGGTTCATCAAGAACGTAAAGAAGACTGTGAAGGCAGCGGGTATTCAAGGACGCTCGTGGAAGGAAGAGCTTCACGAATACTTCTTGAACTACAGAGCCACGCCACACACGACGACTTGTATAACCCCGTCAGAACTTCTATTCGGGCGCAAGATCAGGACAAAATTACCGCAACTGCCTGAGACACGGCATTACGGAAAATTGGAAACCTCTGACCGACAAAAGAAGCAGGACATGAAGGTCTACGCCGACGAGAAAAGACACGCGAGACCTCATCAACTTCAGCGTGGAGACTGTGTTTTACTCAAGCGACCTTCAACCCTATCACATGAGGCACCGTATGAACAGCAGCCGTATACGGTCACAAGGGTCCAAGGAACTGCCGTCACAGCTACACGTGGTGACAGGACAGTCGTCAGGAACGCAAGTTATTTCAAGTGGATTCCCCACAATCAGTCCCGAATATCGGACGACTGGGACGTAGTCGATGATTGTGCGCGGCCACGAAGTGATGAAGCACCCAGTGTGGATCGGACGGAAGCCCGAGAGTCGCCGAGCGAGCAGACACCACCGGATGACGCGAGTAACGCTCCAAGAGCCGTCCCCGTCGTTAATGAGGCAACACAGCCGGCAACGAGGCGGTACCCTGAACGGTCTACACGTGCGAAGCCGCCGAAGAGATACGGAGATTTTGTTTTGAACTGAGTGATTGAACTGAGTGATCAATGTGGCACCGTACTGAACTAAGGTTTGTCTTTGTTTTGTTTACAATTGATGGGGAAAGCTTTATTGGAAACCGGGGGGAATGTAGTGTTGTTATTTAGAACATTTTGGATTAACGTGATGGAAGACGACGATGAGGAAGGGATAGCGTGAGCGCGTGCAGGGGAACATTTTGGTCATTCTTCGTTTGAGCAATAAACTGGTCGGAAAGTCTCTGGTTTCGTCCGGTGTTCTGACTCTAATGGTCTTCAGGAGACTCCAGGACACTACAGCGCCTATAAACCAATGATGTCGAAGTGGTGGCGTAGGTGGTCGGTGAGCAAACTCGTCCCAAGATTCATGAACGGTCGCGGCGTTTTACTGGACTCTGTACTCGTGCAATCAATCCTTCATTCGTTAGTCATAGAAAGCTCTTGCCACTGACCTCTAACAGCCGATGATTCTCTAAATGAGAGACAGCCGGGCCGGTTGGTACATGACAGCAGCGAAGACGACCAAAGTCACGCAGAGACAGACAGGGAATACCCAACTTTCAACTTTTAATCATAACCAACCTTTAAACGTATGATTATAGGTTGAAAATTCGACGTGTGGATTTTTGTGTTACTTTCGTCATTTTCGCTGATGCCTCTCTAAACCTACCCCTGCGTGGCTGATTTTTACCTGATTGGATATTTCTGGCACATTCCTACCAAAATTTCTGAGCGAACCCTGCATAACCGAATTATAATATTGGTGCTTTCAATTCCACCAAAAACGGACCGGTTCAGTCGCAGGCTAGATGATCTCCCGAGTGAAAGATTCTTCGAATTCAGGATACTTGAAACGGGGCATTTTTATTCGTCGCCATTTTCAGCATCTGTGAACAACGCTCCTGATGAAAATGGAACTGATTCACGTGCAACGCGACATACCGATATAGAAAACAAATCGCTCAAATTGGTGCGGCTTCGTTTTGTTCTTACGTGAACGAAAGTATCCGAAGATACGTCACTTAGTCAGCTGGACTCTCGCCCCTTCTCCCTATCGAAATTGCTTGGTCCCTGGCCCAGCCCAGCCCAGCAACGATCTCCGCTCAAAGCTCTTTCTCGACACCATCGGACTTGGATCGTTATTGTGAAGGGGCTCATTATTTTATTCCCCACCAGCAATGGGGTAGAGTATTGCCTCTGGCGATGAGCCTCCCCACTTTCCATCTCAAAATCAAGTTGTACATACCCATGTTGGGTGCAACAGACGTCTAATAATTCCTGGCACTATACGGCGCAAGACAACATAAGTGTGTTTTCCGCTATGATGAATCTGAAGAAGTCAAAGTTACGCTCGCAACTCGCAAACGAACACCCCAACGCAGTCCTTAAGATGGCAACTGCGCAATCACTTTCACACGATGTTGAAGCAGTAGGTGCCAACTTTTCTCAGCACACCGCAAATAAAAGGTGTAAAAGAAGTTAAGGGTTCCGGCCCGCATCTCATGGGCTCGCGGTGCAGGCATTCTGCCGCCATTGTTCTTTCCTCGTCATTAAATGCTAGGCACTCCACTCTTACGGACGTCTCCTACTTCTTATTTAATATTGGTGCCGAAACCCGGGATCTTCTCGGTCAATATACTGCGCAGAAGAGAGGAGCTACAGGGTGCTACAGCCTCGGTTGGCAGCTATGGAAGCAAGAAGCAACGGAAGTCCGCAAGGTCGGCGGTTTGTCGCACCATCTCCGACATCAAGACTATGTTGGCTGCGACGCCGCTCAACGTTGATCAGCTCAATTTTAAATACAGCTTCCTGGAAGGCAAAGCGAATACTCTGTTGGAACTCAACCGCAAGATCCAGGCTGTCATCCCTGAAGATTTACTGGAAGACGAATGTGACGACTGCGACAGGTATCTTGAGCCCATAACAGAAACTACCGTGCTTGTCAGAAGCGCTCTGGCCTCAATCGTGTTGCCATCGCCTGCTTTACCGTCGACCACAGCCAGTACTACTACACAGCCACAGTCATCGGGCGACACCGCCAACTCCTTGCACACCCCCAATGTATCGGGCGACGGAGCAAGTTTGCCGAAGCTAAGGATCGATAGTTTCAATGGTGATGTCTCCATGTGGCAAGGATTTTGGGACCAGTTTTGTGCGAGCATACACGACAACCCCCGACTTTCTGCTGTCACGAAGCTCAAGTACCTGGTGTCTCTTCTCACGGGACCGGCGGCTCGGTTCATCGCAGGTTTGGCGATCACCGACGCCAATTATTCAACAACAGTCGACATGCTAAAGAAGCGATTTGGTAGGGATGACCTTCTGATCAGCCAGCATCTAGACTCGCTTTTCGACATCGAAAGGTCTCAAGTCTATGGATGACGTGGCGGGGCTGCGAACTCTGCACGACGCGGTATCCATTTGCATTCGTAATCTTCAGAGTTTGGGAGTGCAAACGGCGCAGTACTCTGTCGCTATTCACCGGGCACTGTTGGCGCAAGATTCTCAGGCAGCTGGAGCTCGAGTATTATAAGTCAAAAGGGCAGGATGCTACTGGTGCTACTGCTGACGTGCTTACGACGCTCCTGGACTTCATCGAAACTGAAGTAAGCTGCCGTGAACGAGCACGCCGAGATACGGACTCTCTGAAGGATGACGCACCGGGAAGCTTTAGGAACAGCAGAGACAAACGCTTCCTACCGCCTTCTGCTTATTCCTTGACGGCTGCAGTAGCGGACCTTCCTTGCCCACTGTGCCAGTCCAAAACCCACTCGTTGGAAGGTTGCGCTCAGCGTGGATGAGGTTCGGAATATTTTGCGCCGTGAACGCCGTTGTTTCCTTTGTGGGAAACGGTCACACCTGTCTAGGAATTGTCGAGTTTGCTGGAAGCTGAGGTGCCAGCGATGTAACAAACGTCACATAACACAGTTGTGTCCGCAAACATCAACGTCCGAGCCGCGACTTCCCAGCCAGCAGCCTCTTACAGCCGCACCCGCGGCTGCAGATGACTTCATCACTTCTGTGTCATCTTCATCGGACAATTTGGCGTTCACGTCTTACTGCGGCTCCGAGGTTCTGCTACAGACAGACAGCGGCTGGCTCGAGGGCTCAAACGGCCTCAAGCAATTCGTCCGCCTTTTGCTGGATGTAGGAAGCCAGCGAAGCTTCGTTCGGCGCGACGTTTCACTGGCCGTCGGATGTCACTCGGTAGGCTTCGAGGATTTAACCATCCACACCTTGGGCAACAAAACCGCCTGCCGCACAAAATACAACAGCGTTCAGTGCACACTGCACAGCCAATCTTCTGCTTATAGTGTGGTAATCAACGCCATCGAGTACGAGCACATCTGTTCCGATGGGCTTCCATCCGTGCCCTCCGGCATATCCAGTCAACTCAAGAGAATGGGGCTCCAGTTAGCAGATCAGCCTTCGGCCCCTTCGAGCGTCCTCTCCGTTCTAATTGGATCCGATCACTACTGGAAGGTCGTCACCGGAAACACCGTACTATTGTCAAAAGACCTGGTAGCAGTAGAAACTTTGTTCGGGTGGACGGTGCAGGGTGCTTTTCGCTTCAGACCCGCGAATGAGGTAGAAGTGACGAGGATTGGCGTACAAACAGAGGAACCGGACCGACAGATTGATCTGCAGTTGCAAGCCTTTTGGGAGCTAGAACACCTCGGCATTACTGATCAGCAGCAATCCAACGATACAGATGGCACTGTCATTCAAGAATTTCGTGCGGCTGCCAAGCTTTCCGGCGGTCGATATGTTCTGCGGTTCCCAAGGGATCCGGGCAAAGGCTCCTTACTGGGTGACAACAAGGCCCTAGCCGTACAGAGACTCCAAAGGATAACGAAGAAATTGCTCTCCGACCAAGCAGTTACGGATGAGTACGACTCAACGATACGACAGTACCTGACGAACGATCATGCCGAGCGTGTGGCTGACCCCGCAGTTGTTTGAGGACTATTGTACTACATGCCTTACCATGCAGTCATTCGTAGGGACCGAGAGACAACGAAGGTTCGGATAGTGTTCGATGCCTCATCGAAGGCTCCCGGTTGTGTCTCGCTCAACGAAACGCTTCATGTAGGGCCAAACTTGAACCCTGACGTCCTGGAACTCCCGCTACAATTTCGAGCCTTTCGAATTGCTGTAACAGCGGACTTTGAAAAGGCTTTTCTGCAGATCCTATTGGAAGAGGCTGACAGAGATTCGTTACGCCTCCTTTGGTACTCGACGACTCCAAAGAACGGCGAACCTTTACCGTCAGTTGAGACTTGGAGGATGACGCGTGTTCCTTTCGGTGCCAAGTCTATCCCATTTCTACTAGCAGCCACCATACGTCATCACTTACTGTCCGCAGAGACAACGTGTACTCCAACTGTTTCTCTACTTGCGTCGCACTTTTACGTCGACGACCTAGTTGTCGGGTTGGACACTGTTGAAGAGGCGCTAACGCTATACCATCAGGCACGACAGATCCTTCGAGCGGCCGGTATGAAGCTGGTAAGGTGGACCAGCAACTGTGCAGCGTTACGCAGTACCTCGAAGCGGATGGGACAACGTCCGCCTCGGATACATCGCTGAAGAAGGTGTTAGGGCTCGTCTGGGACGTCGACACTGACGTGTTGCGTTATTCCCTGAAGTCCATCTCAGAGTTTCTTGAAAGGAGGACCGACACTAAACGTTGCGTACTGCAGACGGCATCGCGTGTGTACGATCCACTGGGCTACATAGCGCCGTTTGTGATTACGATCAATATTTTACTGCAGCGCATCTGGCTTTCCAAAATACAATGGGATGATCGTCTCCCCGAAGATCTGATGGGAACGTGGCTGTCTTGGTGCCATGAAGTTCCGCTATTCTCTCGAATTTCGATACCTCGGACGCAATCGGACTCTACATCAATTGCCGCAGCATCCAAAACGCTGCACGTGTTTTGCGATGCTAGCCCCAAAGCGTATGGCGCTGTTGTTTATCTAGTGACCGAACGAGACAAGGGACACTCTGAGGCGAGCCTTCTGCTAGCTAAGAGGAAAGTTGCTCCTGTGAAGCATGTTTCTCTACCCAGACTAGAGCTCATGGGTGCTGTCATTGCCACACGACTGCTCAGGTGCGTCAGAGCCACGCTATCCATGCCCGAGGTAGAAGCAGTCTTGTGGACTGACTCTGAAGTCCCACTACATTGGATTCACGGGTCATCACAGGAATGGAAACTATTTGTTAAGAACCGAGTAGTCGACATACAGGAGATCAGATTCACGGCAGTGGAGACACTGTCCTGGTTGCGACAATCCCGCGGACCTGCTTACCAGAGGCATATCTTGTCTTCGTTTGCTGGATGATGTCTGCTGGTGGCACGGCCCATCGTGGCTTTCTAATCGAGCCAACTGGCCTCCTCCGTGGTACCAATCTGACATGATCGTCGACGAAGTTCGGATGGAAGCGAAGCCGGCTACGGTCTGCCGTGCGCTCTCACGACCCACAGTCCCCTTCTCGATATTACGGACTTCGGTTCGCTGCATCGGCTGCTTCGAGTGGCAGCATGGACGAAGCGATTTCTGCACAACTGCAGCCACACGGATAAAAGGGAAGGGGCGCTGAGTGCTGAAGAATTGGCCGCGGCCGAGACCTACTGGATACATATTGCCCAGCGCTAGCGTTTCGGTGCGAAGCCAACCAATCACAAGTCACTAAAGAGCACTTGGATTTTCTATGACGACAACATGATTGGTCTGAAAGGACGCCTGCAGTACGGCGAGTTTTCCGAACCTTTAAAGTATCCGATCGTCATTCCCGCAGACCATCACTTCACTGCCTTGCTGGTGTCGTCTACCCACGTCAGACTTCTTCACGCTGGCGTTCAGGAAACCTTGGCGGAGTTACGTGAGCGTTATTGGGTAATACGTGGCCGCCAGGTTGGGAGGAAGGTCCTCCACCGCTGTCTTGTTTGCCGACGAGAGAGGGCACGAGCCTGCTCGGAACCGAATGCACCACTTCCTAGGGATCGGGTGCTCCTTCGCCAACGTTCGAGACAGTGGGCGCCGACTATGCCGGCCCTCTCCATTTCCGATCACCCGAGGGAGATGAAGCCGGCAGGTGTTACCTGTTGATATTCACCTGTGCCATCACAAGAGCCGTTCACCTTGAACTCACGAAGTCAATGACGGCGCACGACTTTCTACAAGCCTTCCAGAAATTTATATCTCGCCGAGGACTTCCACGGACGGTGTACTCCGACAATTTTCGGACGTTCAAGCGAGCGCAACGGGATCTAACCCTGGCAGCGCTTTCTCAGCATCCAGCGTTGACCGTATTGCTTTCTTCCCACCGGGTCACCTGGAAGTTCATTGCGGAAAGGGTAGCAGGGTGGGGGGAATTTAGGGAGCGCCTCATCCGCAGCATCAAGACATGCATGCGCAAAATACTAGGAAGAAGCACGCTCGACTACGACGCCCTAGGAACAGTCATCGTGCAGCTTGAGGCAGTCCTTAACTCCCGGCCCCTGACATACGCATCGGAAGATCCAGATGACATTGCCGTCATCACACCCGCTCACTTTCTGGTAGGCAAGAAGCTCACCGCTCTTTCATCAATTCCGTCACAAGGGCTATCCACTGGGAACGAGCCGACCTCCGAGCAACTGAGACGGCGCTGGAGGTACACGGAGAGGATGAAAGACCTACTACGTAACAGGTGGATCAAGGAGTACATTTTGTACTTGAGATCCGCCCATATTTAGAAACCTCTCGCCTCTGACACTGTGAAGATAGGGGACATTGTCCTTGTCTCTAACGAAAAGTCCCGCGTGCTATGGCCGCTTGCCCGAGTCCAAGACGTGAGGGTCAGCGGAGACGGATGTATCCGCTCATGCAGACTGAAGCTGCCTGACAGTCACACCATAAATCGACCAATCCAGGTGCTCCACAAATTAGAAGCAGGCTAGTTTGACCGCAAGCCACGTTGACCACGTTGCACCGTCATCGGTTCTTCACTTTCTTGTTGGGGAAGTGTAAAAGAAATTAAGGGTTCTGGCCCGCATCTTATGGGCTCGCGGTGCAGGCATTCTGCCGCCATTGTTCTTTCCTCGTCATTAAACGCTAGGCACTCCACCCTTACGGACGTCTCCTCCTTCTTATTTAATAAAAGGGATTGCTGACTTTGTGACTCAGCAACGCAAATATGCGCCTTTTATGTCATCTTCAGATCTGTGTTGCGTCATCTATATCCTGAACAGGTTACACCAAACCTGTGATATGCGGCCCGAGTATAGTTCCTCCATTGCTCAAGGTGGCCCACGAACACGAATGAGTTCCTCACAGCTGTTATAGCAGCTGTTATCTTTCACCCTATCTCCCGGATGATGCTGTGCCGCAAAGCACGCAATTTCCTTAAGACTGCCCCCTCCCCCCATGACAGACCCTTAAATCCGCCCCTCTGTTATAGTCGGACATTTTGACGTATAAGCCTCCTTCCAGAGAAGAAATGCAGTGTTTGTCTTTTTAGTTTTGATTGTGTCGGGCGAAGCATACTGGTCAATGAACAGCATAATTTAGAATCACACCTAAGAGGCACTGCTTCTGTAACGGTTACCTGAAAACAGTGCTAATCTAAGCTCAACAGCATTAAAAATGGCACGTAGCCTCCTTGGTTGGACAAAAACACCTTTCTGGTATTTTCTTCGTTTTTTTCTCTTTTTCTTTTGTATACTCGGCTACGAGAGACCACACATCCACAGACACTCAACCCGGGAACAACAAGAACTGTACCACTGATAACGGTTTCGGTTTATAAAAGGAAATACTCACTTGAACACCCTGATATTTGCTAAACAAATGGGAATACTGTGCAAGGTCTAAATTTTGCAGCCAGACGTCAACGTCAAGATGTGGCTTGCCTCCAGAGTCTGTCGTCATCATCGTGTCAGGGCCTACAGGAAAGATTATTGTCTTTTACTTCATAGGAAAACACTCCAAATTCACAAAGGTGCAGCAATAATATAGTCGGAAATGCGTCCTACAGATGTACGTGATATATTACAACCTGATAGAATATCGCAACCAGATACCAGACAACCCCTGGTCTCGAGCAACAATCCTAATTCCATTTCGTCACATTACAGCAATAGGTTAGGGTATTGCACCACTCGACGAAACTCCCCGCTCTCTGCATTGAAATAATATAGTCGGAAATGCGTCCTAGAGATGTACGTGATATATTACAACCTGATAGAATATCGCAACCAGATACCAGACAACCCCTGGTCTCGAGCAACAATCCTAATTCCATTTCGTCACATTACAGCAATAGGTTAGGGTATTGCACCACTCGACGAAACTCCCCGCTCTCTGCATTGAAATAATATAGTCGGAAATGCGTCCTAGAGATGTACGTGATATATTACAACCTGATAGAATATCGCAACCAGATACCAGACAACCCCTGGTCTCGAGCAACAATCCTAATTCCATTTCGTCACATTACAGCAATAGGTTAGGGTATTGCACCACTCGACGAAACTCCCCGCTCTCTGCATTGAAATAATATAGTCGGAAATGCGTCCTACAGATGTACGTGATATATTACAACCTGATAGAATATCGCAACCAGATACCAGACAACCCCTGGTCTCGAGCAACAATCCTAATTCCATTTCGTCACATTACAGCAATAGGTTAGGGTATTGCACCACTCGACGAAACTCCCCGCTCTCTGCATTGAAATAATATAGTCGGAAATGCGTCCTACAGATGTACGTGATATATTACAACCTGATAGAATATCGCAACCAGATACCAGACAACCCCTGGTCTCGAGCAACAATCCTAATTCCATTTCGTCACATTACAGCAATAGGTTAGGGTATTGCACCACTCGACGAAACTCCCCGCTCTCTGCATTGAAATAATATAGTCGGAAATGCGTCCTAGAGATGTACGTGATATATTACAACCTGATAGAATATCGCAACCAGATACCAGACAACCCCTGGTCTCGAGCAACAATCCTAATTCCATTTCGTCACATTACAGCAATAGGTTAGGGTATTGCACCACTCGACGAAACTCCCCGCTCTCTGCATTGAAATAATATAGTCGGAAATGCGTCCTACAGATGTACGTGATATATTACAACCTGATAGAATATCGCAACCAGATACCAGACAACCCCTGGTCTCGAGCAACAATCCTAATTCCATTTCGTCACATTACAGCAATAGGTTAGGGTATTGCACCACTCGACGAAACTCCCCGCTCTCTGCATTGAAATAATATAGTCGGAAATGCGTCCTACAGATGTACGTGATATATTACAACCTGATAGAATATCGCAACCAGATACCAGACAACCCCTGGTCTCGAGCAACAATCCTAATTCCATTTCGTCACATTACAGCAATAGGTTAGGGTATTGCACCACTCGACGAAACTCCCCGCTCTCTGCATTGAAATAATATAGTCGGAAATGCGTCCTAGAGATGTACGTGATATATTACAACCTGATAGAATATCGCAACCAGATACCAGACAACCCCTGGTCTCGAGCAACAATCCTAATTCCATTTCGTCACATTACAGCAATAGGTTAGGGTATTGCACCACTCGACGAAACTCCCCGCTCTCTGCATTGAAATAATATAGTCGGAAATGCGTCCTAGAGATGTACGTGATATATTACAACCTGATAGAATATCGCAACCAGATACCAGACAACCCCTGGTCTCGAGCAACAATCCTAATTCCATTTCGTCACATTACAGCAATAGGTTAGGGTATTGCACCACTCGACGAAACTCCCCGCTCTCTGCATTGAAATAATATAGTCGGAAATGCGTCCTACAGATGTACGTGATATATTACAACCTGATAGAATATCGCAACCAGATACCAGACAACCCCTGGTCTCGAGCAACAATCCTAATTCCATTTCGTCACATTACAGCAATAGGTTAGGGTATTGCACCACTCGACGAAACTCCCCGCTCTCTGCATTGAAATAATATAGTCGGAAATGCGTCCTACAGATGTACGTGATATATTACAACCTGATAGAATATCGCAACCAGATACCAGACAACCCCTGGTCTCGAGCAACAATCCTAATTCCATTCGTCACATTACAGCAATAGGTTAGGGTATTGCACCACTCGACGAAACTCCCCGCTCTCTGCATTGAAATAATATAGTCGGAAATGCGTCCTAGAGATGTACGTGATATATTACAACCTGATAGAATATCGCAACCAGATACCAGACAACCCCTGGTCTCGAGCAACAATCCTAATTCCATTTCGTCACATTACAGCAATAGGTTAGGGTATTGCACCACTCGACGAAACTCCCCGCTCTCTGCATTGAAATAATATAGTCGGAAATGCGTCCTAGAGATGTACGTGATATATTACAACCTGATAGAATATCGCAACCAGATACCAGACAACCCCTGGTCTCGAGCAACAATCCTAATTCCATTTCGTCACATTACAGCAATAGGTTAGGGTATTGCACCACTCGACGAAACTCCCCGCTCTCTGCATTGAAATAATATAGTCGGAAATGCGTCCTACAGATGTACGTGATATATTACAACCTGATAGAATATCGCAACCAGATACCAGACAACCCCTG